>NW_016157092.1:253200-267534 GCF_001687245.7 Rhagoletis zephyria | reverse complement strand
GCGTTGAAGAACACCTAAAAGACACCTATTTCCTGCATATATGTATTTCGAAAATTAAAAAAAAAAATTAAGATTGTTCAGCTAGCTTAACAGCGCTGAGCTAGCTGAAAAACACATTTTTGCGAATTTCTCGGAAACCAATGGAGCTACTAAATTAGTTTTAGTGGCGTTGAAGAACACCTAAAAGACACCTAATTCCAGCATATATCTGGAAAATTTAAAACCTAAATTTAACGATGGGTCAGCTAGGTTTACGTAAACCTAGCTGACCCACACACTTTTTCAAATTTCTCGGAAACCAAAAGACACCTAATTCCAGCATATATTTGGAAAATTTAAAACCTAAATTTAACGATGGGTTAGCTAGGTTTACGTAAACCGAGCTGACCCACACACTTTTTCAAATTTCTCGGAAACCAATGGAGCTACTAAATTGGTTTTAGTGGAGTTGAAGAACACGGTTTACGTAAACCTAGCTGACCCACACATTTTTGCGAATTTCTCGGAAACCAAAGGAACACCTAAATTAATTTTGGAGGCCCTAATTAACACCTAAAAGACACCTAATTCCTAGCTAATTTTTATTGATTTTTGGCGACTTGGGTCAGCTAGGTTTATGGACGTGTTGTTTATCCGTGAAAAGAATTATCTTGCCGCGGAAACATTTCAAAAAATATCGCGTGCCCTGCTAACTTCCGTGGAACTTAGCAGGGCACCTTCTGAAAACCAATTAAGGAAACCAGCTAAACCCAAATTAACTATCTGATAATTTGCCGTAAATTATCCGTTGTTTATCCGTGAAAAGAATTATCTTGCCGCGGAAACATTTAAAAAAATATCGCGTGCCCTACTAACTTCCGTTTTTCGCTCTCCTGTAAAATTTAAATGCCGTAAGGTGGGCGGTTTTGCAAAAACATCGACGATATGTGTTTTTGAGAGAGATTTTATATTCAGGTGACCGCTGTGGTGTAGTAGTTAGCAGTGCGCGCTACCACTCCGCAGGGCCTGGATTCAAGCAAAACAAAAAAAAAACAATTGTTGTCTAATAGCTGTCGCCTCTCAGCAGGAAATGACCCACCTCCGAGGGTATTTATTTATTTCGGAGTCGGCATAAAACTGTAGGTCCCTCCTCTTTGTGTGACATCAAGGCGCATGCCACAAATTGGAGGAGAAGCTCGGCGAAACACTAACGTATGTGTAAGCGCCAATCTAATATTATTATTATTTTATATGCTGCAGGTGGATGTCCGGGAATGTGCCGGAATTAGAAGATCTGTTCCACGAAAGTCGAAATTTTGTCTCAGTCTTCAGAGAAAATTGTGCTACACTTCAAGGTCACAAATAACACAAAAGAAAGATTTAAACAAAAATCTGCAACGCGGTTTGATTTTAGATACCGTAAGAATTAAATCCTTATTTAAGGATCTTAAAGAAAAGTTGTGTTAATTGACATATTAGTATTTAGTCGCTTACGTTATTTTGGCGGTTAGGGCTCGATATGTAAAAACATACATATGTATGTATGTATGTATTGCTACGCTTCTATTACATACGAAAAAACATGTTTGTAGAAAAAAACTTTTACCAAAATGAGTTTGAATGATTTGAATGTTTTCCATTCATTCATTCACATTCTTCCATTTGAAGGTAGAAAATTTAAAACAAAATGTATATTCATAACTTACAAAATTCCAAACGCTGAGTGTTTTGTATGTGAAGTAAAATATTCAAACCTACTGTACTCTGTTTGGCTAGAAGTTTGAATGAATTCATGCAGTCCTCTAATTCATAATGCGTATTCATTTCATGGCAGGCAGTGTTTTTGCAGAAAAAGGACGTACTGGATTGCGCTGCAGCCGAAATATATAGAAACCCACGCGGGGTTTGGTCTGCTTTGGCCCTATATTCATCCTAGACGAATTTACTTTTCACATGGCTAAATGGAATGCTCGGCTGCTGTGGTTTAGTGGTAAGCAGTGCGCGCTTGCACTCCGCAACGCCTGGGTTCAAGCCCTGGTCAAAGCAACATCGCAGCGGTCGTCCCTCGGCAGGCAATGGCAACCCTCCGAGTGTATTTCTGCCATGAAAAACAGCTTCTCATAAAAATACAACCGCCGTTCGTAGTCGGCGTAAAACTGTAGGTCCCTCTGCTTTGTGTGACAACATCAAGACGCACGCCACAAATCGGAGGAGAAGCTCGGCCAAACACTAACATATGTGTAAGCGCCAATCTATTATTATTACTATTAAATGGAGGATTCGTTTAAGTATGCATGTAAAGACCACAACATTGTGTAAGCGCACCTTTGCCTGACGACCTCATACACCCTAAATGCGATCTTGCACCTACCTCCGATTGACGAAACTGCTCGGGGCAGCCTTAGTACAGCAGTAAGACTCAAAGAAACCAATTCATAAATATTAAGGTAAATTGCAAAAATGGCAAATTGACAAGGAAAGATTCGGGCACGTCCGTAAAAAAAAGGAACACGGTAGGTATATCAATGACTCCATTTGAACGTTATTTCAGAGATCACACGACTCATTTAGTCAATGTAGGTGAAAAGTTTTCATCCTGTGTGGGGGGGCGAGGATTCTTGGCGCTCCTATAACTGAAAACGCTCATATGTGTTCTTAAGTTTCCTTATAAGGACTTTTATTGGCTTACATGGTACATCAGACCAATGTTGAAGTTGCAAGACCATTGAAGAATATTACACACGCTTGGCAGAGATCTCACAGGTGGAAATGAGACCATGGGTAAAACTCACGACCGATTTTGCTTTTAAACGATATTTTTGAGTTGGCCAACGCAAAAGATCTTATTAGGCGCCGCGAAGCAAGCGGGCATTGGCTAGTTTCATATAAAGCACGTAATTATGCGGTTAACCGGGACCAACAGGGGAGATTGACCAAACTCCAAACAAACGTTATGGTATGGTACCAAACTTTCGTTATGGTATTATTTATGGTATCTAGTATATTCTTTGATTTTTTTGCTGCTAAAAGTGGTCCGTGGCTCCATAGTGCAACGTTCCAAGTTTAATATTTCTTAATCGTCTTGCCAATTTCAAAACTCATTAGTCTCGTCTCCTTTATATTGACTGATTGCAAGGGATGTTTACCTAAATATTGCCAATAAATCCCACTGAGGAGATTGTGGTGTGAAATTGCTTCACAAATGCATTGAAAATGTGAGAATCTACTTACTTACATACATACATACATATCACATCAAGAAACTCGCTGAATTCCAAGAAAGTGGGTGAATAGCTAGTGAATTCCTGCACATGCAGCAGAGAAATATTTATAAGCATGCATCATGCCACGTGGCATTACACATGAATAGAGGGAAATGCCTTCGGTGCCTTATAAATGCAATACTACGAGCTACACGATCAAAAGGGGCAACAAAGAAATAAAAACACAAAAATTCCACAGCCAAATATAAGGCAAAAAACAAAAATAATAAGTGTCGAATAGTTAAACACGCCACAGGCAGTGCTGTTTCTGGGGACAGGAGGAATGGGCAACACCTATTTCCTTAAGCTGTGTTACCACAGAATAACCTGCAACAATGTGCAACCAAGAATCCACAATGTGTTCTACTCTTTGTGGCGTGGCAGTCGAAAAGGCCAAAGTGACACATTCATGCAATGCTAGCAACATCGCGGCATGCAAGAAAAAATACATACATACGTAGCGTAGTAGCCATGTACATGCATACACACATACAGTGCCGAACAGAAGTATTGGCACAGTGAATTTTTCGCAATATATGCAAAGTTATTTATTCTAATTTATCTTCGATAATTTTTTATAAAAATATTGTTCATTCCACACCAGAAAACATAATAATAAAATCTCTAAACTTTGTGCAAAACTCAGGAAAATTCATTAAATTTGCACACTAATTTGCAACTTTTTATTCAGATTTTTTAGAAGTATGCAGTTTTATAGCCCATTCAAATTTAGTATAACAAAGTGCAAGTTTGCAGTAGCTAGAAAATCGCATTGATTTTTGGTAATTTTTTTTTCACGCAAGTTCTTCCATAAAAAGTAATTTGACAATTATTTTTTGTATGGAGAAAATGAGCAACACCTTCCACTAAAAAAATTGCCAAAAATCAACGCGATTTTCTAGCAACTTTAAACTTGCACTTTGTTATACTAAATTTGAATCTGCTATAAAACTGCATACTTAGGCTTTTTCTAGAAAATCTGAATAAAAAGTTGCAAATTAGTGTGCAAATTTAATGAATTTTCCTGAGTTTTGCACATAGTTTAGAGTTTTTATTATTACGTTTTCTCGTGTAGAATGAACTATATTTTTATAAAAAATTATCGAAAATAAATTAGAATAAAAACCTTTGCATATATGGCGAAAAATTCACTGTGCCAATACTTTTGTTCGTCACTGTATGTGTACCATATGAGAAAGTTTCAATGCATATGTACAAATGTGCGTATCTTTTTTTGTGCAGCTCACTTGAATGTGTGGCATGCCACATAAGTAAGTAAAATGAAAAGCAAAACACTGCACCGTATCCTGTGTGAGGGAAACAATGCTGGCTGCAACAGCAGATGCATCACTCACTACCGCTTTTGTAGCATTATTGGTCGTTATTCTTGCAACAGCAACATGTTGCATGCCCTAGCAAGAGCAGTACTTATACTGAGGAGCAAAACCGGAACGATGATACAGAATTTTAAATGCCTTCCGATATATGTTTCAGCAATATTTTAATACGTCTCTGTAATCAAGTTTCGGAATTCACACTTACCATGTTCATTTCATCAGTAGATCATAAAAATAATAATTAAATAAAAAGGTTCGAGAAGAAAGTTGCATGAAGAAACGCTGCAACTAGATTGTTCACGTTTTGCACCCGATATCAAAGTTTACCACTTACTTGACTTTAAGTAAAGTAACCATAACCAATTGGAAAGTTTAATCTTTTAAAGCATGTCGGAATACTTCCACACAGGTTTTGCGTTGGGATTGAGTACCGGGCTTACTCAGCGCACGCAATGAGAAAGTTCTTGCTTGCGTAATTGGACAGTAGGAGTTTCAAATGCTTTAACAAATTTGAAGTCGGCTTTTCGCAGGTCAATCCATGATTATAAGATTATAGCAATTTGGCCCCAGTTTCGAAGAAAGTTTGGATCATAATAATATGTAATATTAATATAATAATAATAGATTGGCGCTTACACATATGTTAGTGTTTGGCCGAGCTTCTCCTCCGATTTGTGGCGTGCGCCTTGATGTTGGCACACAAAGTGGAGGGACCTACAGTTTTACGCCGACTCGGAACGGCGGTTGTATTTTTATGAGAAGCTGTTTTCATGGCAGAAATACAGTCGGAGGTTTGCCATTGCCTGCCGAGGGACGACCGCTGTTAAGAAAAAACCTTTTTCTATATTTTTTGCGATGTTGCTTTGACCAGGGCTTGAACCCAGGCATTGCGGAGTGGAGTTAATAGCTTAGCGCTTACGCGACGTGCTAGTGTCGGTGAAGGGATCGAATAAGGATCCTTAGTTGTTAGTTTAGGATTTTTAGTTTAAAATCATTGCAAAATCGCTATTTTTTATTTATAATTTTACAATCATTTTTAATCGTTATTTTGATTTTAATTTTTTTCGATTAATAATAGTCGCTATTTTAAGATTTTTATTTCTGGGATCATTTCTTATCGTTATTCTTGGTTTTTTTCGATCATTTTTAAAATGGTATTTTATGATTTTTATTTTTTCAATCAGACTTCTTTTTTAGATCTTAAAAGATTTAAATCTATTATAAAGACGGAGTCTCTATTATAACGCTTAAAACTGATCTACAAAAATAAAAATCTCAAATAACGATTATTTCTGATCGAGAAAAAAATCAAACCACAAAATAACTATTAGGGATGATCAAAAAAAATAAGAATCACAAAATACCGCTTAAACTGTCAGCAAAGCAGCAACAGCATTACTATTTTTGCTTTTTCTTAGCTTTGAAATTTTCGATTTTGATTCGAACTGCTTTGCTTTTGCTGAGACTTTGAAAAGTTTATTCTGTTTTTTTATCGGCAGTTTATTTAAACAATTTTATTGCTTTTGATTTGCTGTGATAGTACTTTTGCTGTGCTGTTATCTGCTTGGCTGTGTTGTGCACATGACGCTTTTGCAGCATGGTATATATGTACATATTAGTTCCGTTCCCCAATTTTCTGGGTTAAAACCTGTAAAACTATCAAAAGGCAAAATAAGCCAGAGAACCGAGTACGGGAACGCTTTCTGGTAAATTCCTGTAATTTCTTGCAACTTCTTGCGAGTTAGGGAACGCAACTATTAACTCCGCGATCAATGCAAAGCTTATCAGGGTAAGCGACTAGTGGATTTGCGCACGCATACATATAATATCCTCTGTTTCTGCCAATTCGATGTTTCGCAGCAAATTTATAGTCAAATTGATGTTGATTTGCTGCTGCTGCGCTGTCTTTGTGCTTCCACAAATTGCTTTCGAAATTTCATCGCAAAACGGCAGCCAAAGCATTTGTTTTTTCTGAATTGCTTTTGCTTTGCTTTCGATATCATACATGCCGAAGTCAAAGCACAGCAAAACCAAACTAAATAAAACTATTACAGCATTTTCAAACCCTGGTTTTCACAAAAAAAAAAAATTATAATGGTTACGGTCCCTGCCTTTGAGTTTTGCTACACATTTTTTCTTTCCACAACAGATTTTTAAGTTAAAAGCTACAATTAATGGCATAGTAACATATTGGATATCTCAATTCTATCGACTAGGTGTATGGTGTCAAGTTAGCACTACATACCATTTTTTCTTAAAAAACGAGAGCTACAAATGTTTCCTTTTCACAACAAATTTACAACCAAAACATACAATTAATGCCGTAGTTAACTTTTCCAATTTCGAAAAGAGTAGTGCTAACTTGACACACGTTAGGATTTGTCCATATGGAAAACTCGAAGCCCAGGCGGCACGGTTAAATATAAACCGATTTCAATATACAAAAATATTCTTCAGTTCTGAACGGCGGGAAAATTCGGAAAGGTTAATTCTCCTGTGTATTTTTGGACCACCCAAATGTATATATATATATATATATATATATATGTGTGTTTGTGTGTATGTATGAAAATTCAAATAAAAAGTGCCATAAACAAATAGCAATTTTTGTATAGCAAAAAGTGAGTGACACTTCTTTATCGCAAAATCTGACTATAGTCGCACGAATAACCATCTCGTAACTAAATAATATACTCGTACCTCATTTACCAGCTCGCTTAAGTGCATTCTGAAGCAAAGAACAGACAGTCATGCCTTTCAGTCTAATGTCGCCTGCACCATATCTGTCCCCCACAAGCGGGATGATATTTAGCTTGGCTACATTCAATGAAAGAAATTTATTCTTCATCATCGCAGCAAAAAATTTAATTTTTTTCTGGATGTATAATTTGATATTTCCTCCGCGTGACAGTGTCAGTGAGCTTGTTGGTTTTTTGTGCCTTTTTAGCCGTACTTTGCTTTGATTTTTTTTTAAATCGTGTTGCATTATTTACATATGGCAAACTTAATAATCCCGGCAGAGCGTCTCGATTTGAAGGCCACACATTGTATTGCTTCGTCGAACCAGCACTGTTAGCAGTTTTAGGAAATTAATGTCGGAGAGGAAGTACCACAATATTACGAAGAAGCTTAAAATCGCGGTTCTTTTATGAAAGTAAGTTAGGGTGGGCAAAAGTAAAAATTATTCAGAGTTTTACCAAATTTTTGTAAATGCAAATGTACACCTCATATTGGTGTGAATCGAGTTCTATGTCCAATGCATTATTAGTTTCTGAAAACTCTACAATAGGCAATGCGTACGCAACAGGCAAAACTAAAGAACCAAGGCCTAAAAAATACAAAAGATTCACATTTTTAATAGAAAGTGGAAATGGTGGACGCAGAGGTAAAATATATGTATGTAGATGTAGGAGAAATTTCCTAACGGTATATTTTATATTCGCGTGCAAAGAAAAAATCATACGTTTCCGACACAGTTTTCAGGCAACAGCTTACCTCAAATTTTATACGTTTCCACTAAGATTCATATTTGGCCAAGATCTGTCACTCCAGCATCATTCCCCAAAAACTTTTTGGGGAATTTGTATGCTATTACAACAAAAAAAATTCTTACAGAAGCCTGACTATGTTTTGAAAAATGGAGTTTAATTTAAACAATTGAATGGTCAAGATTTACTATTTGCAATAACAAAGGGCGGATAAGATAATACGTTGTTGAAAAAGCATCCGATTTCACTGGGCCGCCCGCTGCATCTACCAGCGCCGACAATGTGAAACTTTGGCGGCATATTTGTAATCTGGGACAGATGACGAACAGGATGACCGAATGTGACTGTTAGGCAAGTCATGGTGTGCAGATGTAGAGAAAATCCAAAAGTAGTTGTCAGCCTTAAAGTTGAAAAGGCGTGAGATGGCTACATTAAATTTTCCAATTATTTTCTTTGGTAATACAAATAAAATTAAATCTATTTAATTATACTTTATTAAATGTTATCGAGACATTAAATATACTTAAATAAAACACTTTAATTAATGTTAAACTTGGTCAACATTTTCACATGTATGTACAGTGGACGTCCAATATAGAGACTCTTATGTTGTGCGCATAATTAGTAATATCGAAAACTTCGTTAAATCAAGCGATTTTTGTATCGATAATACCCCCATATTTTCATTTAAATAACTACATACATTCAGTTTAAAAAATATATAAGTACATGTATTGTCTTTAATTCGACAACAACAAAATTCGAAGATTTTATGTACTTATTTTTTTATAAAAAAGTCTTCAATGCGCGTCAGCTTTCTCCACTGCGATTTTTTCAAATCCTTTAATAACAAAAGTAACTTGATGATAAAACAAACTACATTCATACATATTTTCTGCAGTAAAACTACCGCTGGCTTGACGAAACCTGTATTTTGCACAGGAGTTTTAGCTAAAAACAAAAATAGCGTTCGTTATATCGAATAATAACAATCATTTGCATACGTAATATAGAAACATCAATTAGATAATTTTGATGATTCATTTAACCGAAAATTCGTTATTTCGAAAGTTCCTTTAAACAAGAAAAACATTTCAGTTGTCAAACGCTAACTGCGTAAACTAGAGTGAGTATGTGTGAACACCAAAGTAGTTAAAATTAAAAGTTGATTGCATCAATAGAATTGCACTTTTGAACAAAATATTTTCTGTTATAACATGCATAAATTAGCATTGAAAACTAACTATTTTATAACTATGTGATGTCTTTTGCAGTTTTGTTTGTTGTGCCTCTATTTTTATGTTAGCTTTTTTTAATACAAATAAAAAGAGTAAAATGCCTGATGAAGTCGTAATATTTTATTGGACCCGAAGTGATGTGAATTTGTATGGAATTTGATGAAAACAATCGCTTACCGGCCAACTTTTTCGGAACATATCTAGGCCGTTAAGCAAGGTATTTTTTTAATGCTTTAGTACAATTTTAGGAACTAACATTTTCAAATGCCTTTACGTAAGGAAAAACGGAGGATGGGTTTTCGTGACTTCCAATTCTCTGTAAAGCTTTGGGAAAGCTCGTCTCAAGGTAGGCAGGCAAGCCATTGAATTATATTTAATTTTTAACCGACTTCACAAAAAGGAGAATATTTTAATGTAATCAAGTGGGTTTTGTTTTTTTTTTTTTTAAACCAATCAGTTTTATTATAACAAAGTACAGTGGTCGTCCAGTACAACGAATGATATAATGTCTGGGTTCATACGCTATATCGAAAAGTACTTACGTTGTATCGAACTCAAATTTTTTTTATGATACTTCAATAAAATCGGTCTATATATGCATTACACATGAGCCCCATATTCCAACTTTCCTTAAGTTTTTTTGTTTTTTACCTAATAAATAACAAACGTTTCCGCGACGGAGGTATTTTTCCAGTTCTATAAGAAGTTATTCTTTTGAACTGATCGTAATTAAACGTATGCAAAATTCATGCAAAATCACACAAAGTAAACAAGCGTTCGTTATATAGAATACTCCTTTTTTCAACCGTTTGTTATTTAGAGTAATCAATAGGTATATTTAAAAGAAGCATTTGTTATTTGGAGCATTTGTTATATAGGCATTCGTTATACTGGACGACCACTGTATTAGATTAAGGTAGCTAGGAATTACCGTTGAATTTTGGCAATTTTTTTCACACAGTCTCTTCCATACGACATTTTTTTCGAGAATACTTTATATGGAAAAAATGCGAAACACCATCAACAAAAAAAAAATTCTCAAAAATCTATGCGATTTTTTCACTAACTCCGGACCTGCATTTTTTTACTAGAATTTAATGGGCTGAAAAACTGCAAACTTAAACAAATTCTAAAACATCTGATTAAAAAGTTGAATTTGCGTGAAGATTTGTTGAATTTTCGCTAGTTTTGCACATAGTTTGGGAATTGCATTTTTATATTTTTTTTGTTGGAGAATGAACCATATTTTCATACAAAATTGGCGGAAAACCATTAGAATAAAAATTGTTCCATATACATATTATGAAAAATTTTCTGTACCAATACTTTGTCCGGCAATGTAGATATCCTGAAGTTCTGAAAGTGGGCCTAAGTTACTCAACACAAAACAAATTTAATTTATATTTAGCCGAGCATATGTGTCTGAAATGAGTAGATATCTATATCCAAGTATGTACACAACAACACTTCGTCGTTTAAAGTACAAAACCGCGTATCGTTGCTCTGCAAAACCGCGTAACTGACATTTTTTGCCAAAAACTGGATTTGCTCACACAAGCTCTTGGCTCAAGCCTTATCCATTTGTCCTGAAATATTCTAGCAGCCAGAAATGCGATTGCTTTATAAAAAGAGAACCATTCTCTAGAAAACAAGTTATGCAACCTCACATACGCGGTTTTGCATTTTGTTGATACGGGGTTTTTTACTTTAAACGACGACTTATTTATGCAAATTGGCGCGAAAAATAATGGATATAGAAAAAAAAAGACTTCTACACTTAAATGTTTTAACAATGAATATATATAGTCGCACATCTGCGCATAAAATATATAAAAACGTATATGTAGATATGTATGTGTCTATATGCCTAAGTATGCAAGTATGTGACTATGTTCGGAAATGCACTTGTAAATGCGAGAATGCATATTCTTGCAAAAATCGCATGCCTTCGTTCGGAAAAGTCGCTAATGACACAGATTTTCATGTTTTTATCTCATTGCCACCGCTTTTATCGCTTTCCGGCGTGCGTGGGCGTAGTACGGCTGAGTTGACGTAAAAATCCAGAACCATGTGCGTATTCCTTTGTGTAAGAGTACATATCGTCGTTTAAAGTACAAAACCGCGTATCGTCATTCCGCAAAACCGCGTAACTGACATTTGCTGCAAAATATCGGATTTGCTCACACAAGCTCTTGGTTCAATTCTTATCCATTCGTCCTGAAATATACTAGCCAGAAATGCGACTGCTTTATAAAAAGAGAACCATTTCGAAATATGAGCGTTTTTACTCTCTATAAAATAATTTATGCAACCTCACTTACACGGTTTTGCATTTTGTTGATACGTGGTTTTGTATTTTAAACGATGATATGAATGTGCAATTGCAATCGCACACGGACCGTATTTGCACTAGCATATGCAAATTGATGGCAATTATTATGTCGCGAGCGAAATTATCGACTTCTGCATTTTATTGCCGTCAAATGTTAAAACAGTTTGGTTGAGTTTTATTCCATTCGAATATTTTGTAATGCTTGTTACAGTTCTGCTTCTATGCCTGTTTTTCTACAATTTTGAATATAGTAAATGAGTGGCGAGCACATTGTAGACACGCTTATCATAGACGCGAATCGCCGATACTTTCAAATTCAACAAACACTCAATGAAGTAATAGCTGTGCAAATTTGGAAAAATAACGAACATACCAAATAGTGGAAGCAAGTATTGTCGGGCCACGAAGGTCATGCTCGGCGGTGATCTATATCTCTGCCACTGAGGCATTGCTTGATGCAACGCCTTCTATTTATGTATATAAATCACATTGTTTTTAAAGATTTTAGTGTCAAAAGTGTAGGTGGTGGTTGGAAGCTCCAGAAACATCTGTACATTTTGGTTTTCGGATTTATTTTTAAAAATATTTTTATTGTCTTCATTTTATTTCGGAACATTAGATGTTCCTTTTTTTCATGGATGTGTACATAAGTACATACATATGTATGTATATATGGGTGTATATTTAATTGCCGAATGCTTCCAACTGTATCTCGCTGTATCGTTATTTTATTTATTTGTCTACCCGGCGGCTGCAAACCCGACTGCACGGCGACGTCACCGACAGCCGCTTACATATATATACATATGTATGTATGCATTAATATACATTAGGGCGGAGTAAGTTAACTTCGAAAAAAGTGTATGGCATATTCGAATTCTAGGTTCGATTCCAAACAAAAATGGCGAAAAAATTATATACCAAAAATGACGTTTGACCCTCCCAATTTTTAAAAGAAAAATCAGTATTGTATTTTTTCTGAACGAAATTAATATTTTTTTTGTAAAATTTAGTGTTTTCTTCACACAATATACATACTGATTTTTCTTTTGTAAGTTGGGAGGTTCAAACGTCATTTTTGGTATACAGTTTGTTCGCCGTTTTTCTTAGAATGAATCGTAGAATTTGAATTTGCTATACACTTTCTACGAACACGTTGCTCTTAACAAATTACTTCGTCGTAATGTACACAAATTAAACAGTACCACCTTACCAGCAAACAAAAAATTTGTATAAAGTATTTTTGCAAGGCAGTTTCGATTTTTTTCCTGGCCGAAAATAGTTACAGTGGTGGAAGAAATAATAGAAACATTTTACTTTGACCAGTTTTGGCTAGATTACTTTGTTTAATCGACATTTAATATTTTTGTGTAAAAGTCTAGCGCAATATATAACACACACCATATAAATCCACATTTCAAAGTATGGACAAAAATTATAAAAATGCAACAAATTTTATCAAAATCCCCCAAAAATTTCAAACTTTTCAATCAGATTTTTTTGAAAAATTTTGGGTATGCAGTTTTATAGCCCATTAAATTTTAGTAGGTAAAACTGCAAACCGCAAGACGCTAGAAAATCGCGTTGATTTTTAGTAATTTATTTGGCTGGCGGTGTTGTGAATTTTCTTCCATATAAAGTATGCTCGACCATGCTCAAAATTTCTTTTTACATAGAAGGAAATGCCTAGCAGCGTCAGCAAAAAAAAATTAAAAATCAATCACTTTTACCCCTTAAAATTTAATGGGCTATGAAACTGGAAATTAAAAAAAAAATCTGATTAAAAAGTTTGAAATTTTTGGGGATTTTGTTAAAATTTGTTGAATTTTTATAATTTTTGTACAAACTTTGAAATATGGATTTATATAGTGTGTTATATATTGCGCTAGACTTTTATACAAAAACCTTAAACATCGAATAAACAAAGTTATATAGCCAAAACTGGTCAAAGTAAAAAGTTTCTATTATTTCTTCCACCACTGTAAGTTTAATGATTATTGGTGAGTTTTATTTTACCCAGCAAAAAACACGATTACCATAGAAACGAAAGTGGAAACGAGCTAAGCGATGGGAATCGCTTTGCCTTTCGCTTCAAGAAGGCATTATTTTAACATGGGCATGTCATTGGAAGTAAGCCCTTACCCGCAGCATTACCTTCGAACGATGGGAGAACGCATGGCTAAACAGAATCCAGAAAAGCGAACAAAGAATGCCTTACAGAGAAACTAATGTAGAATGCCTAGATAAGTTAATACTTATTTATATCAAATTGAAATCAAAGATTGTCTTAAAATATTAAAATCAGGGATGTGAAACGGATTAAAAAGTTGGTCAGTTCGGTTCAGCAGTTCGAACCGTTTTTGCACTTTTGGATTGGTTCGTCAAAGCGTTTTTTTTGGTCTTTGAACCGGGGTCGGTTCGGTTCAACGGTTCGAAAAACAAACAAGTAAGAAAGTCTAAGTTCGGGCGGAGCCGAACATTAAATACCCGGCGCAAGTATTAAATATATGTTTTCCTCCTTTCCGAAAGCTACCGCTACATGATAAGCCAGGGTGTATACATTTTAAGTAAATTAGCGTCCTTAAATTTCGAAATATTGAAATTTCAAGCATTTCTGAAATTTACCGTTATATGAAAAGCGGCCTCAATTTTAGTCCGATTTCAACAATTTTCAACGGTTTGCTTTTATGTGGCAAG
>NW_016157092.1:222268-253028 GCF_001687245.7 Rhagoletis zephyria | reverse complement strand
ATCTTCAGTAGTTACTAAAATATCGCAGTTTTCGTTTTTCTGAAAATTACCGTTATATGGGAGGTAGGCGTGGTTATTGTCCGATTTTTTAAATTTTCAGCCATTTAGTATGCCAACAACTGTGCCAAGTTTGGAAGAAATTGGTGCAGCGGTTACCAAGATATACACATGTAACCATAAGTGGGCGTGGCTACGCCCATTTTCCAAAAATTTATAATATTCAATAATAATAAGTATCAATTTTGAGTGAATAATCTTCAGTAGTTACTAAAATATCGCAGTTTTCGTATTTCTTAAAATTACCGTTATATGGGAGGTAGGCGTGGTTATTGTCCGATTTCGCCCATTTTCAATACCATCCGTCCTACGCCAAAAAGAAGTTCACGTCCCAAGTTTCGTTAATATATCTCAATTTTAACTCGAGTTATCGTGTGCACAGACGGACGGACGGACGGACAGACAGTCACCGCTTAATCGATTTCTCTTTTCATTCTGATCATTTATGTATACATTTGTCTATATCTATCTCGATTCGTTTTGCCTGTTACAAACAACCGTTATGTGAACAAAGTTATAATACCCTTGTGCACAAGTGCGCTCGGGTATAAAAAATAACGCGCAAGTTTAAGTGTCCAGTGCAACAACGCACAAGGTTGAGGGTCAAGTGTCTGTCAAATGAGATGGGTTGCCTTTACATTTGATACTGTCACATGGTAAACAAACATGGTAGGTATTACCATGTCTAACAAAAAGAAAAAAAGTGGGTACTTTTATCTATTGAAAATTGGTTGAAACGAACCTTTAAACCTTTATAAAAAGTGGTTCGTTTTTCGGTTCGGATCAAACATTTGTGGAAAATTTCGGTTCGGTTAATAGTTCAGTTGGTTAATAGAAACAAGCGGTTTTCCGGTTCAAACCCGGTTCGGTTTAAAACCGGTTCACGTCCCTGATTAAAATTAGTTAACATTTTTACAAATCAGTTTTTATACATACATATATATGTAAGTAGGTATGTATTTAGATTTTACTTAAAAATCGGTATGTACATACATGCATATTTAGTTAAGCTTAAAACTGTACTTCCTCACTCTTGTACTTCACTTCATTGACTGGCTTTAACTTCTAAGCAAATTGAACAAAGCAAAACATGATTTTTAAGCGAGACAAATTTCCTCAGAAAGTAACGGTATAAAAATAATTTTGGATATTCATTCTATTTCTCAGCTGACTAAGATGCAGCATTCTACTTTGCATTCCCCGAAATGAAGCAAAGAAGCGAATTAAAACAAGTAAAAAAGTCTAAGTTCGGGCGGAGCCGAACATTAAATACCCGGCGCAAGTATTAAATATATGTTTTTCACCTTTCCGAAAGCTACCGCTACATGGTAAGCCGGGGTGTATCCATTTTGAGTAAATTAGCGTCCTTAAATTTCGAAATATTGAAGTTTCAAGCATTTCTGAAATTTACTGTTATATGAAAAGCGGCCGTAATTTTAGTTCGATTTCAATAAGTTTCAACGTTTTGCTTCTATGTGGCAAGTACAATAACCACACCGAGTTTGGTACAAATTGGTAGAACGGTTACCGAGATACATATATGTGATCATAAGTGGGCGGTGCCACGCCCATTTTTCAAAATTGTATCCTAAACGTATTTCTTGGTAACGAATTGTTGCAAGCATCAATTTTGAATAAATTAGCTTCAATAATTACTGATTTATCGAAGATTTCGTATTTCTCTAAATTACCGTTATATGGGATTATTGTCCTATTTTAAAAATTTTCGGCCATTTCGTATGTTATACCAAGGTTAACAACTGTGCCAAGTTTGGAAGAAATTGGTGCAGCGGTTACCAAGATATACACATGTAACCATAAGTGGGCGTGGCTACGCCCATTTTCCAAAAATTTATAATATTCTTATTTTTCGTCTAAAACTTATTGTAAATATCAATTTTGAGTGAATAATCTCCAGTAGTTACTAAAATATCGCAGTTTTCGTATTTCTGAAAATTACCGTTATATGGGAAGTAGGCGTGGTTATTGAGCGATTTTAAAAATTTTCGGCCATTTGGTATGTTATGCGAAGGCCAACAACTGTGCCAAGTTTGGAAGAAATTGGTGCAGCGGTTACCAAGATATACACATGTAACCATAAGTGGGCGTGGCTACGCCCATTTTCCAAAAATTTATAATATTCTTATTTTTCGTCTAAAAATTATTGTAAATATCAATTTTGAGTGAATAATCTTCAGTAGTTACTAAAATATCGCAGTTTTCGTATTTCTGGAAATTACCGTTATATGGGAAGTGGGCGTGGTTAAAGTCCGATTTCGCCCATTTTCAATACCAACCTACCTTGGATTAAGGGAAACCTACATACCAAATTTCGTTGAGATATCTCAATTTTTGCTCGAGTTATCGTGTACACGGACAGACGGACAGACGGACAGACAGACAGACATGGCTTAATCGATTTCTTTTTTCATCCTGATCATTTATGTATACATTTGTCTATATCTATCTCGATTCGTTTTGGCTGTTACAAACAACCGTTATGTGAACAAAATTAATATACCCTTGTGCACAAGTGCGCTCGGGTATAAAAAAATGTTAATGGACATTCTACTTTGCATTCCCTGGAATGAAACAAAGAAGCGAAACAAATAAAATATTGTAGAACATTCTACTTTTCAATTACCGGCAATGCCTAAAAGAAGCGAAAAAATTCGAAGGCATTATAACGCTATGCCTTCTAGAACACGTTACCACTAAAAGCGATTACCGATTTTTTGTTGAGTACTGGCACACTATCCACACGTTAGGGTAGTAGGAACTGAGATATGGTGGGTAAGTACTAGAACGGGGTACTCTCGAAGTCAATGAACTTTGGAACAAACAAATTATCTTTTCGAGACAAAAAACACTTTTACACACTTTAACACGACTATAAATGACGACATGGTGAAAAATGTAAAAAAAATCAAAAAAATTTTCTAAATTGCTTTGCAAACACTAGGGGTGTACGGTGAACTTTTTTCCGGTACGATCCAATGTACATATGCACATTAGGGCGGGCGAATTTTTTTCGCCTATAGGCGCATAGCATAGGATTCTACATGTAGTTCTAAGCAAATTGCCTAAGAAACCAATTAGGAGTTTGCCAAACTGGGGAAATAGGTTTCTTTTACTTAACATTTTGCCGTAGTGTCGTGAATTTTGTATAAAAATATGCTATAAGGGGGTTTCTGGTATGAGAATTCCACTTATGGACTTACATTTTTCTTAAAACTTCGGCCAAAGGGCGCAACAGTGAACATTTTCACATTTTTTTGCCGCCCATATTTAAGAAGCTGTTGTGTCGCAATTAATAGTCAAATGAATTTAAAATTACTTTATTAAGCCAGAATGAAATATAAACTAAGCGTTGGTGCCATATTTTTTAAAGTTTTACTATTGTATTTAACAACGCTTGATCTTTACAAATGTGTTGTTTGCAAAATAGCATGCAATTTTTTGTACCGGGCGGCAAAATGCCCATGGCGCGAGCACTCTAGGGTTAAAAAAAAAACTAATTAAAGCACTTTTTATGACACTACAGCAAAATGCTAAGTAAAATAAACCTATTTTCGCAATTTTGGAAACTTTCTTAGAATCACACGTAGAATCCTCCTATGCTAAACGCCTTTAGTCGAAAAAATCTCCCATACAAAATTGACGCGCCCTAATACAGATACATACAGTGACGAGCAAAACTGTAACATGGTTTAACACTTTTTGTTTCAGCCACCGCTATATTTCCAAGTTCTAACGACTTCATTCTTTTGCTGTATATTCTTGTTGGTACATCCCTACTCCCTCTCTCATAATGATTTGAAGTCAATACAACAACAATAAAAAAAACCAGCAGACAAAAATGTAAATTAAGGCAGATGTTACAGTTTTGCACTAACTCTAATTATTCCGGAATTCTATTAGCCTTTGTAATGTTTATCTGTTTATCTGAAGTCAATACAACAACGATAAAAAAACCAGCAGACAAAAATGTAAATTAAGGCAGATGTTACAGTTTTGCACTCATATATTTTTAAGAGCTTTTTAACAATTTTCACGAAAAAAGAGAACTACTAACACAATGTTCAGTACTCTTTTGCCTGTTTCAGTTCCTGGATGTGATTTGGCATACCTTATTTGTATCTTTGTAAAAATTCTGGAGGTATATCCTTAGTTTGCTTTCACAGCTCATGTACTCGATTTTACGGACTTTGATACTTATTAGGCTGTGCTTTTAGTTGATTTCGCAAATTCTCGATGAGATTCATGTCCGCGGTTTGTGGAGGTCATTTCAAATTAGCAAATTTTTGCTTTTGTATCCAGTCTTTGCGAACATATGCAGTATGTTTTGGGTGATTTTTCAGCAGAAACTCTAATTTTTCGACCACATCTTGCAAATTTTGTTGAAATATGAACAGATACTGTTCCTTACGCATAATGCATACTAACGGACCAACAAAATTTTTGAAATACAACCCCAAACAATTAAGATCCTACCACTGTGATTCACAGTTTGCAGTACATGATGCGCTTAGGCTTAATTTGGGTCTTTGATCCAATACCATGCCCGGCCATCTGATTGAAAGCGATTAATTTAGTCTTGTCAGACCAAATAACCTTCAATTGAAACTTAAAAATATGTTTTTTATTGCATTCTGAACGGCCTAACATATCCCAATAGGCAACGGTTCGGTTTTCGTGCGATGCAGCGAAATGCTGCCACACTCGCACATGTATTATGATCAAATTTGCTTTTTTCTTCTTTATGATGCCTTTGCGCTCAATTTGGCAATTCTTCGCCTTGCTGTCTATTGATTTGCATTCAAGTTAAATACCTTAAGCGCTTCTGTAATAGTGGCTGCATCGCTACTTGCTTCTAAGTTCACAAGATATCGTACCGTAATATTTTTTAACAGACTTCCTTTGTCCTTGGGAACACTTTAGGCTATATTTTTTCTAAGTCTTAACATTTTTAAGTAGCAAATTCCAAAATTTTTTGCCACTTTTCGTGCGGTTCCGCCTTTCCGCAGTAAATCTATTATTTACATATATTCATCTGACTTCCAACTAAGTAAAAGATAACTGTCAAATACAAAACTTAGAGTGAGTGCAAAACTGTAACATCTGCCTTAATTTACATTTTTGTCTGCTGGTTTTTTTATTGTTGTTGTATTGACTTCAAATCATTATGAGAGAGGGAGTAGGGATGTACCAACAAGAATATTCAACAAAAGGATGAAAGTCGTTAGAACTTGGAAATATAGCGGTGGCTGAAACAAAAAGTGTTAAACCATGTTACAGTTTGCTCGTCACTGTATGTATGAATGTACATACAAATTTCAGTTTATATTTCTGATGAGTTTGTAGGAAATGCAAATACAATTTTTTTTGGATCTTGGGCTTAGATATTTTTATGGCTATTTTATCTGCTTAATTCACGCATACTTAGGCGCTTAAACATGTATGCTACCGTAGCTGTATTACACAGCTTCTTCCAAATTTACACCCGTATTTTAAATTAATTAATAGCTACACGATGCCCGCCTAACAAATAACGATAAGGGGATAGAGATACAAAGAAATTAGATGAAAAAGTTAAAAATAGAATTGTGTCAGTTTTTATGGGCCATTGCGTGACTATGAGCTATGATTGATATTGAATATTTAGGTGCTATTAGCTGATTTTAATAACTTAACGCAACAGTTATACGGCACGTTAAAAAATAATAGGATTAAGTCAGTTATCTTACATTTAAAAACAAGCAATTGCCTGCACCCATCTTTTTATACCCGAGCGCACTTGTGCACAGGGTATTATAACTTTGTTCGCATAACGGTTGTATGTAATAGCCTAAATTAATAGAGATAGATATAGACAAATGCATACATAAATGATCAGAATGAGTAGAGAAGTGGATTGAGCCATGTCTGTCCGTTGTATATCGCTCATACCACATATTGTTCTGGTAGGACCTGGAATTTGGTACTCGCAGTTAAAATCGTCATAATCAATTTAGTAGAATGTGTACATATACATACTATGTATGTTTGAAAATTTATTAAAAGGTTTAAATAATTTTTTTTATTCATAAAATGATGAAGCATACAAGTCAGTAACGAGATGCTTCAAATTTCGAGTAAGTATTGCAAGTAGCATACAGAGTCGTCAAGTCATAGCCGGTCAACCGGCGATTACTGATTGACCGTCAGGTCTGTCGGGGTATAACTGGTGTCAGTAACTGAGTAAAATTAGCGAATTGCCGTAGTATGTCACCGACGGCAACAACGCGCCAAAAGCAATTTCGAATTTTATTTTGATTTTAATGCCAACATCGCCGGCAATTGTCACAAATTTCTACAACAAAAGCAACAACAACAATAGCAACAACAACAATAGCAACAACAACAATAGCAGCAACAACAACAATAGCAACAAAAATAACAATAGCAACAACCAAGGTACGAACAGCGATAAAAACCAGTGTTGGCAAATGAAGTTTTTGCTTTGATACGAAATGTCTTGACTGTGTAAGGCACTGCGCACATTACGCGCCTAAATATAGTAGAGTAATTGTTTCGTCAGGCCGAAACGAATGCATGACGACTCCACTTCTGCACACTTGCGCACCATGCATAAGCCCTGCTAACACACACATTACACATTTTCTGGCCATTCTTTCTTAGTTAAATAAATAAAATATTGCATGAACGCTTACGGTTTAATACAATTGGCACGAGTTCTAGCACAAAATCATTTATTTTCAATTATTTCTTATTGAAATTACAAATAATTTTTATTTCCAATACAAAGAAATAAACAAATGATGATTTCAAAACGGCAAGCGTTATACAATGTTGAGCGTTTCGATTCATGAAGCTTCCATAATTAGGCGAAAACGTGATTATGAATAGTAATATTCATTGAAATAAATGTGTACGGCATGAAAGCTTCGTACTTTAGTCTGCTGGAACGATTACACCGCTATGGCTAGGCGCTTAATGTGCGGAGTGCCTAACTTGTTCATACATTTTCTTGATACAGTGGGGAGCAGTGATGAGCTTAGTAAAATTTTACAAATTTTTATTAAAATTTTGAGTTTTAATCTGATTAATTTGAGTAATATGCAGTTTTATAAATTTAATAGTTTTAGTATAATAAAGTGCAAGTTTTAAGCGGCTACAAAATAGCGTTCATTTTTATTATTTATTAATACGGCCTTGCACATTTTCTTCCATAATAAATTCATGCTTGTATGTAAAAAAGGTCAAAAAGCTGTCACAAAAAAAAATCTAAAAAATCAGATAAAAAAGCTCAAAATTTTAATGGAAATCTGCTAAATTTTTCGTAGCCCTGTATAAAGTTTGAAAGTTTTATATGAATTTGGTTAAGCATGAACCATATTTCTATGAAAAAATAACACAAAATTTTAACTTTAAAAACCTTGCAAATATTCAACAAAAATCACCATGTACTCACCAGTGTTCCTTACTGTTCTTATGTATATGCGCAAATCTCACGAGTTATTAAATTTTTCTACAAAAACGTGTTTTAGTCAAAATGGTTCACCTATTTTACAAAATGCATTATCTTCAGATTTTTACAAAGAACAAGATTCGAACGCGAAATTGGATTGAAGTGAAAACTTAAGAAATATTCATATACTAAAAAACTAAAAGTAACCACTCATGCTCAATTGTACCAATAATGCCAGCACTGATATGTGATATACTGTAAATATGTAGGTACTGAAGGCATACAAAATGCCGTAAACTGTGTTGCAGCTGTCGGACTTGGTTACAACGGGGAAACATCGGGGTTGATGGAGGCGACACTGCCAATGGGGCATGCACTCGCTCATACTCGAACATATCCACTTGCGCAGGAGAGCAGAAATACGTGAACGTACGCAGTAGGCATGGCATGGAATGCGAACGCAGACAGTTTATTTCGATTAAAGTCAATTGAAATAAATTTTCATCAAAAGTTACGAAGGCAGTGCGGCCAGCAACAGGCAGCTAACAAACGATATGTATTGTGCGATGAGCGAGAGCGCGCGAGAATTAACCAGCCGGTGAGCCAGACAATCTATGCGAATAAGTAGAAATTGCATTCATATACATATACCATATGAATGTAGGGATGCAAATTTTGAGCAGTAACATCGATACATCGATGTTTCGATGCATCTGAGAAAAGAACATCGACGCTAAAATACATCGCTAGAGAAACATCGATATATCGATGGTTTCCGATGTTTTATAATTTGTTAAGTTCTAGTAAAACTTAAAGCGATATTGAATAATTTAATAATTATGAATGTATTTTCCGGAATTCTATTAGCCTTTGTAATGTTTATCTAATTACTGTGAGGGGTAGCAACCCAGTTCGTAGTAGACGTATTGGCATTCCTAGTTGTAGTCGCAGCAAATATGATTCAGTTCCGATTTTACTTTTCACGAGAGCTGTCGAAACCTCAAGGTATTAATTATATAGCCAATTCTACTTCACCTTTCTATACCCTTTCTATAATTAGAATCAAAATGCATACTAACGTAAGGTCGTTCGGGCCTAAAGATCCCAGACCTGATCTTGTTGAAATTCTAAGGGATGGTCGGTTTTTTTTAACAGTTATGTTATTAGCGTTTTTATGAAAAATGTTGAGGAAAAGCAATAATAATTTACAAAGGTAGAACTTCTTGCCGCTATTTCGGAGATCACCGCATCTTCTCATCAGACTTCTTCAACCGCGGTCACTGAAGAGATGTGGAGATCTCCGAAATAGCAGCTATAACTTCTACCTTTGTAAATTATTGTTAATTTTCAGTAAAATTTTTCGTAAGAGACGGCCTCAAGATCAATGAAATTGCTGAATACAATTTTTATAATTCCATAAATAACAAATAAAAAATCTGAACGAATAGTAAGTTTAAAGTCAGTCAAACATAAAGAAAGAAAGTCGGAAAGTCACCTTAAAGCCGATGTTTAAAACATCGGTAAAACTGCCATCGATGTATAATCGATTTCGCGATGTTAGTAAATTGTAAACATTGATGGCAAATATCGAATATTGAACCGATATTATCGATGTTTTAAAAACATCGATACATCGTTTGCATCCCTATATGTATGCATGAATGTATACTTTGAGGGAGCGGGAAGAAATACTCTGTCAGATGTACGAAGGTGTCAACAGGTCCTCTTGAAGCCCTTAACCGCGCGGTACTTTTGCCTGCTGCTTGAAAACGTGGTAATGAAAGCATAAGTATGTACATATAGTATGTATGTACTATATGTTTTATCATACGAGTACTGATAACCCACCAATATGGTCCGCAGCAAATAGACACTGACGATCATTACGATTGTAAACTGAAGTGGGGGAATGCGGGAATGACAAAAAGTCGAAAGATATGGGGGAGTGCAAATTAACATCAGCTGTAACTGCCACTTAACACTTTAATCCCCTTTGAAAAACGAATGTTGGGTTTCATGGCGAATGGTATCAAAATCAAATGTAATGTGGTGCTAGGGAAAACATTGGCTATTGAACCGCGGAAGTGCTGTTGAGAACACTTGAAAACTATTTTAATATGATTTTGACAATCATCTGACTGTATTCTATCAAAAATCATTTATACGTATGTAACCTACATCAGTTTTGGGAAATGACGTTTTTTCTTCAGTAGGAAACCTCTATAAAAATGTACTTCTCGATTGTAAATTACTGTTTAACTTTCACATGCATTTTCCTTATACCTGAGTGCTTGTAACCCTTTAAAACACGTCCGTAAACCTAGCCGATCAAGATTGAAAATGCTATGGACAAATGGAAATTTCATATAAAAATTATAAATTTTGTATATTAAAGAATTTGTATCTATCATTTAAATACTGCATGTGCTGGCATTTGAACCTGCGACATACAGAATTTATAGCCGAAATTCGTGCTCCCTTATTTTCATTTTGACGCAGTTCAATGTTGATTCTTTTACTTTTATTTGGCTTTGCGTTTTCTTTTCGCTCAATTTCATTTTTATAATTTTTCAAAACAAAAGAAAAAACGTTTGAAATTTAGTGAGCCATTAAATTTTGAATTTATTTACAAGCAAATGTTGTTTACCGGCTTTTGCGAATTGAATAAGTTCTCTGCAAGATGGTTCGTTAAAAAAATACTTGAACATATATGGTATATGGGGTATGAATACGCCCAGGGAGTTTGTTGTCCGAGAATTTGTTTCTCCCGATAAAGAAATCCTTCAATTATTAACTCCCAGGAAGTAGCATTTTCCCCGAAAATTTGGAAGGAGATAATTAAAACTTCGCAAGTGCTGTTTGATACTTTTTTGACAACTCAACTCCGCCATTTAATATAAAAAATCCGCAGGGAATTTTGATTCATGATAGGAGGAAAGGGAAAGGAGAGAAAACTCCCAGGGAGTACATGTTCAGAATCGACCTGATAACCTGTAATTATTGTACCATGCTTGTAATGTTTTTATCATGATAAAAAAAAAACGGAAGGTAGGACCGCTGAGAGGAATTTTTCAAATTATTGACGTTTGCAAGAAATTTAATTTTAAAATTTTACACACAAACTTACACACGCATTCTCATTTTCAATCTTAAACAACAACTTTGAACAATTCCTTTTTTACTCTCAATTTTACATGATTTTAAAATGTTGACAAACTTCAAAAAAAAAATCATGGCCAACGAATCGAGAGAAAGGTTTGAGCTTACTATGCTTTCATCATGATAAAAATCTTGATAAAATGTCTATACAAATAATTTAAAACATAGAATTGGGCGGTTAGTGTTTATAAAGAAACAAAACATTGCAAACATTTATTGTATGTAATTTTCAAAACATACTATGATACCAAAGTCATATTTTTGGTAAAACCAAACATATTTGTTTCTATTTGCTTTTTCCTGTTTGGTAATAACTGCGGAGGAACTCAGAGATTATTCTCCTTTGGACCTGTTAGTGTGCTAATTCCTCCACAACTCTTTGGCCCAAATCAAAACCTCTCTGGTTGTTTATCTTTCCTAAATAAGGGATTGCATTTAAGGGATAGCTTATTTTGCTGTCGCAAGCCCACCAGAGTTTTAACCCGTACTTGTCTGGCTTATTTGTTATATACTGCCTAAAACATATGTTATCGTCAAAGCGTAGATTCTTTGAAATTTCTATGAATCGATTTCGGCTCATCGACACGCGTATCGCGATCTCCAAAACTGAGAGACCTCTGCCTTTGCTTCTTCTCCAATTTTTTAAATAGTGTCCTACTCCTCTGAGACATCGCTGCAATTTCATCTACAATATCAACAACCGTATCCTCATTAATTTCCTCTGCATCTAGTCGCATTTGTTCTTCTGTTATAGCCTATTTCCACCAACGGCTTAACTTCATGTTAGAGCTCAGATAAGTACCAAGATTTTTAACATGGGGTGAACGGAAAGGTTTATTTCTTCATACTTTTTTTCCCTTCGTTTGCTTCTGCTTAATAGAGTTCTAATCTCTTTTTTCGAACAGGCATAAACTGCAGTTAAGGCTTGGTGGAAATTAATATTAGTCCCTTTGGCATGGCTCTTCTAAAATTTTCGGATTTGTTCGAAATAACTTCATCGACAGTTGCTTCACCGTTCGCAATGATTGAAAACTTTATACAACTGACGAGGGAATACCACACTCAATAAACACCACCTACCTTTCAGGAGCATGGAATGGTATTATAACTTTGGTTCGATGTTTGTAAGTACCAGAATAAGAAGAGACAGACCCATTAAAATGTATATGTGCTTCAATGATCAGAACGTCGAGCTGAGTCGATTTAGCCATGTCCGTTTGTCCGTCTGTTTATGTGCAATCTAGTCTCTCAGTTTTCGAGATATCCGGATGAACTTTGGTAGGTGGGTGTATTTTGATAATGTATTAATCATTTGTCGGAACCGGAGGAATTGGACCACTATAACCTATAGCTCCCATACACTGATTTTTCAGATAAAAGACTTTTCGTTATGACTCCTTCATTTATGTAGCTAGGAACATGAAATTTTGCACTGTTGTAATATTTACAGTGAAAATGACAAAGATCGGGTCACTATAACGTATAGCCCCCATACAACTGATTGTTCAGATATGCGATTTTACTGTAAAACTCCTTTATTTGGACAGCTAAAACCGATAAAATCTAAGATGTATAAGATTTGTCTCCTATTTGTTTGCGGTATATCGCCTTTATGTAGGAAGCTAAGCCCACACCCTTAAAAATTAAATTTGCGCATATTAAGATAGGTAACCAGTTTCCTCTCTTAATGTATGCAAATTTACACACCGTGTTAATTAAATTAAACACTGCTTGCATACTTTTGTGTCATATGTGTGGCGTAGAACAAATATGAAATTTGCTTTGTGAGTTCTAAACATTTATTGTTCACAATTTCACAGTTTACACATAAAATGTTTAAAATTTCCTCTAAAAAATGTTTGTTTAAATTTACGCATATAAAGAGAGGTAACCAGTTTCCTCTCCTAGTGTGTGTAAAATTAAACACTATCTATTTACTTTTACATACCAAATTTGTCACGTAGAGATAACCACAAGAAATATTTTTTATTATTTCTGTTGCTTGAAAAAGCAAATTTTCTTGAAGAAATAAATAAAAGATCATTTTTTTCTCGGGAGCTACAAACTGATTCAAGAAATTTATTTTCCATTTCACTTGCGTCATTTTGTAAGAATTTTTCGTTTTTCTTGAGAGCTCTTTAAAGTTTAACTGCGAATAAAAACATTGCCCTAAAAATATGCAATGCATACTCACTTACTGTTGCTTTTCCCATTTTACAGCCTAAAAAAGTTTACCACTGATATGTATTTAACAATCATTCGAAGATTTAATTTGCTAGCTATTCGTTCCACCAAAACGAGCTTCATGATAATAATACGAGTTCAGTTAAATTTTTGGTATTCCAAGTATTAAAAAATGAGAAACCAGAAATCGACGAAAATAAGTTTAAAAGGGTTAAAATTTCATTTAATTTATTTATATTAAAATTCTTTTGTAAAATTTTGTAAAACTTGAAAGTTGAGTGCATTTTGTGTTTATAGAACTTCTTTAAAAGAATTACAGAAATCGGTTAACGTGATCCGAAGTAATGCGGTAACATACATCAAAAAAATAATAAATAAAAAATTATTGCGACGAATTGATAACATTCTCCTTTTTTGAAGTCGGTTAAAAATACATAAAGTCTGGTAGCAATAAGTTGCATCATTACGGAGAAACATCAAGTTAAACAATCACAGACACATGTTGGTAAAATTACAGTTAAATTGTTGCTTTAAATTTTTTTTTTAGCATATCTAAGTATGTACATTTTATAAACTTGCATTTATAATTCTTGCATTTTTTTTATATACCTTGCATATTCAATTTGCATAAAAATCCGAGTTCAACATATATATAGCTACGGTGACCATATTAACCAATGTAAAATAAAGGGCATATTTTCAAAATTATTTGGGAATACGTACATACAACTTGTATGATAAAAGTACTTTACCCATATCGTAATTTAAATCAAATATTTACCAGCCATCCTTTGCTGCCAAAATGCATTTACCGAAGTCAGCACACAGTGGTTCAAAATTGGAATTTAATGTTCATAATTCACCGCAGTCTTCATTTTTCTACCAATTTTTACTAAAAACCAAAAAAAAATTAATTTTTGTGAACCTTTTTTTATAACATTTCAAACATTTTTTTGAAATTTTTTCGTTTCGGGGAACCATACACTTGTTTTTAACTAGTCTTTGTTATGTAACATTTATTAACTAATGTATTCTCCATTTTCTTCAAAATTTCCACTTTTTCTGCATTTTGCCCTAAAAAAATTAATATAATCAAATAAAAATTCACAAATCAGGCTCAACTGGGCTCTTGCAAATATTATAAGCTTTAATAAAAAAAGTATCAAATCAAGTGAAAAAATAAAGCTCCAGTGAATTATGAACACTAAATGCCAGTTTAGAACCACTGTGCAGCAGGGGGTTTATTGTTCTCTTTCAGTGGAACTGGAAACTCAGCGTGCAACACGATCCTGGGCACAACTTTCCCTGTGCTTTATAGATTGTGCGAAGGTTTTTATTATATTTTATAAGGAACATTTTTATTTTTCATATTCTGAAAAATTTACCTCTGAAAAATGCAGAGGTGATGTAAAGGACACTTTAAGAAATAAAGGACAAAAGTCGTCCTTTATTAAAAAAAAAAATATATGGCTCATTCCATCTTATATCACCCAGGCCGGGGGTGGGGGGGCCAGTGAATTTAAGTTTGCGATAAAACTCACAGGAAAACTCACTCGAAAATGACGAATTTTAGCATATTGCTACTCGTACTGAAAATAGTTTATACTATTCCCTAATAGACAAAAAAGTTTGAGAGAAAAAAAAAGATGTGGCAATTTGAAAAAAATCAATTTGAAAAAAAAATTGTTTGTTTATAAACAATAGTTAATTATTAATAAACAATTACTGATGTTTAGTTCACTACATCGATTCAGTAGATCAATATCTGCAATTAAAAAAAAATCGTTAAAATCCTTGTTTTTTTGAGGCAGTTATAAACGATTTCATCAAAAGTTACTATTAAGAGAGGAAAAAAGAAGCGTTCGTACTCAAAAAGAAAAAATTTCATTATTCGAAAAATTCGCATTTCTGAGCAAAAAGAAAAAATACGTGTCTCTTTAAATTGTTCAAGGAACAATCCCTGTGAGTTTTATCGCAAACTTCAATTCACTTTCCCCCGGCCTAGGTGATTTGAGATGGAATGAGCCATATATAAAGGACAGGGGGTTAAAATAAAGGACTGTCCTTTAAAATAACCCAGCAAAAAACACGATTACCACAGAAGCGAAAGTGGGAACCAGCTGGGCGATGGGAATCGCTAACCCTTTCGCTTCAAGAAGGCATTATATTAACATGGGCATGTCATCGGCGGTAAGCCCTTACCCACAGTATTACCTTCAAACGAAGTGAGAACGCATGGATAAACAGAATCCAGAGAAGCGAACAAGGAATGCCTTACAGAGAAACTAATGTAGAATGCCTAGATAAGTACATACTTATTTATATTAAATTGAAATCAGAAAACGTCTTAAAAGATTAAAATTAATTAAAATTTTTATAAGTCAGTTTTTAGACATACATATGTATGTATGTATTTAGGTATTTATTTTTTACTTAAAAATCGGTATGTACATACATGCATATTTAATTAAGCTTAAAATTGTACTTCCTCACTCTTGTACTTCACTTCATTGACTGACATCAACTTCGCTGCAAATTGAACAAAGCAAAACATGATTTTTATGCGAGACAAATTTCCACAGAAAGTAACGGTAGAAAAAGAATTTTTGGATATTCATTCTATTTTTCAGCTGACTACGATGCAGCATTCTACTTTGCATTCGCCGACATAAAGCAAAGAAGCGAAATAAAAAAAAAAAAATATTGTAGGACATTCTACTTTGCATTCCCTGAAATGAAGCAAAGAAGCAAATTAAAAAAGATATATTATAGGACATTCTACTTTGCATTTCCCGAAATGAAACAAAGAAGCGAAATAAATAAAATATTGTAGGCCATTCTACTTTGCATTACCGGCAATGCCTAAAAGAAGCGATAAAATTCGATAGCATTATAACGCTATGCCTTTTAGAACACGTTACCACTAAAAGCGATTACCGATTTTTTGCTGGGAAAGGACGGATGGTCACCGTACATATAAAGCATGGACAAAATCTATTTTTATATAAAAAAAATCGGCAACACCCTCCACAAAAAAAAATAAAAAATTAACCGCAATTTTTACCGACTTAATAATTACACTTTATCAGACTACCATTGAATGAGCTACAAAGCTGCATACCCGAAAATATTCTAAATGATCTGATTAAAAATTTTAAATTTTTTACGAAATTTTTTTTAAGTTTGATTAAATTTTTTAAAATTCCTGCAAGCTTTGAAATTTTCATTTGTGTGGTTTCTGGTATATATTGAATTATATTTTAAATGTACAAAATATCATTTTGAATTTCGGTGCTAATTGGTTGAGTGCAGGCGCTGTTAATTGGCTAAATATTTGTTGTAAGATAGAAATACGATGTTTTTCACGATTCGCAATTCGCTCTCTAAGTAATTCGCTAAGTAATTCGTGAATTACCCTGTTTCCACGACACGCATTAGTAATTCGTTTGGCAGCTCTAGTTCTTGTTCTTGTTTTCGCTATTTATTATTATTTTTGTGTACTGCAAATATCGAAGAAAGAGCTAAAATTTAAGTTATCATCAACAATTTTAATTCGTATGGAGAATATTTTATTAATATTATTCTATAACCAGAAAAATTGCCAGCAAATGGGACCTGGCCGGTGAAAACTTCGATATATTTCCGATAAATATTATAGAAGGCACCGATTCGTTCGTCATTCGCATTTACCTACAAATGAGGTAATTCGCTCTCAAAATTGTGTATGGCGAATTACGTAATTCGGAAGGTAGTTGGCAAGGCGAATGACGAATGGGAGAGCGAATTACGAATAGTGGAAACACCATATAATATAGATGAAGATGGAGATGGAGAAGAAGGATGAAAATAAAAGTGGAAGACTGAAATAGCTCACGTTCTACAAGTATGCACAACATTTTTCGAAATAAAAAAAAAACGGTTACTACGGCTGCTGTGGAAAGAAAATAAATAGATTTCACTATATATGTATGTATAAGGCTTTAAATAAGTACGCTAATTAGTTATAACTACACAGGTCAACATAAATCATTTTCAGAAAAGGAAATACTGTGTAAAATGATTTTTTACCTCATTTTCTTTTAGGCAATTTTTTTGTTGAAATGGAATTAGTTAAGATCTTATATCTAGTGAAACTTATCAGCGGCAATTTCGATGTTAACAGATTTTTGAACGGTAGGTTACTGCATTTGTTAAACAATATCAAGACGCACACCACAAATTGGAGACGCTTGGTCGTACACTGTAATCGTCAGAATGTTACATATATACATATATGCATTGAAAATTGCCTTCGAATAATACGGTGAATGTAATCAAATATACAAAATGTACATTTGTATCTTCGCTAACCTAAATTTGTAGCATCGACAATTTTGCAAAATGTAGAATACAACAGTGCGGCTATTTTAGAAACGGCTGCAGTCAACATCTGTGAAAAGTAAACAATGTAATATAAGTACCAAAACCCAGTAGCGAAATGCAGCTGTTGTCTTCAGCCTTTTAAGTGAAGCAGCTGTTGCTTTAAGCTTTAAATACATACATATGTATGCACATATGCTTCTTTCATATCTAAGTGCCAACTGACGCGAGAAATTACAATTACATTTCCACAACTGAATTCATAGATATGTATGTACTACCCAGACAACCATCAGTTCGTACGCATGAACACTTAAATATTTGTACTTGAAACTTTTATGTATATGTATATACACTAGGGTGAGTCAAACTGTTCGGGTGAGAAAAAATGTGAAAGGCGTCTAGCGAAAAAGAGATCTACGATAAATTCTAAGAAAATTACCCAAAGGAACGAGGGATATAAATTAAAACCTAGTTCACACCGAGAGACATATGTAGATATTTCAGAATGAGGTATTTTAAAATAACTGCATAGATTTTATGGAAAAGAACATGTTCTGATTTTATTGGCATTAAGAATTTGCTTTGTTAAAATTCTTGTTTCTAACTCATGTTTTATTATTTAAGTATTATTAGTTACATTTAGGGAAATGTCGAAAAGTAATGAAAAACTTGCAACTACTTTCGGACCCTTTTAACCCATGTTTTCTTAAATCTAATTTGACCACAAATAAATTATTGTTGCGACCCAGTGGGAAAATGTAATGTATAGTAATCGAAAAAATAATCAGTAAAACAAATCTTTTCGCATTCGAAAATGCATTTTTTCCAGGGCGATGTCCAAAGAAAAGTGGGGCATACAATTTTGCATTACGTAGTATCGAGAACTGAATGTGTTTAAATATGAAATTTTTGGAACTTTTTGAATACATTAGAATGCTGATTACTTAGTTAGCAGTAATATAATCGAGAACTCATAAGAAATACATTATATTATTTTTCACGCATGTAATGCATTACTACTTTTCCGACTGGGGATTATCGTTCGATCCTCGACAATTTACCAAATACTTCGAGTTCGTTTCACTGGGTTGATAAACAAATAACTTTCATATTACAGTACAATATGTACAACAAAAAATCTTTAATATTTTTTAATACTTGTTAAGGCAAATCTCTATCGAGCAAGCTATCACTAAATTTGAAGTTAGCAAGTGCATATCGAGCCCTAACCGCCCAAAATAACGTAAGCGACATTTTTTTTAATTTTTCTTTTTGGTGCAGAAATGCATCTAGATGCACTAGGAATATTTCTGCATCAAAAAGAAAATTTTGAAAAAAATGTCGCTTTCGTTATTTTGGCGGTTAGGGCTCGATATGCACTTGCTAACTTCAAATTTAGTGATAGCTTGCTCATTCACGACTTGACTCGTAGCTCTCTGTTTTACATTTGTGTTTATTGATTCACGATCTCAATAGTTAACGTTTTACAAAAACTTTTTAAAATAAATAACGTCGTACCCGAACACCTCGAATGGACTGTAAAATACCTAAAAAACAGACATTTTTCAATGCCTTAACAAATAAGTTTAGCTTTTTTATATTTAAGAGGTTCTTCGTAGATTACACTTTTACTATACGCCTTTTGACAAAAACAATTGGCCCACCCTAATATACATATATTAATGATCAAAGGTTTTTATCCAAAAATTTTTAATTTACAAAGCTTGAAATGAGGTTTTTAAAAATCAACAGCAAAAGAGAAAACTGCAACGACAGCAACGCAGGTAGCGTTATCATTCAACACTCTCTTGTATTATAATATTAAAATATTAATTTTTGGCCATTCATATAAAAATTTAGCTTAATAAGTCCTTATATATGTATATTTACACGTTTGAATACTCCTTAGAGATGGACGAGGAACTAAATATTTAATCCCCATAATAATTTTTAATTCTCGAACCCGCCCATCTCGACGTTTTTCACAATTGTACCGCGGGACCCGAGGGTCCCGAAATCTATCACTAAGAAAAATTCACAAAAAAGTGCTTATTTTATACACGTTTTCAAAGAAGAGTTTCTGCATTTGTGGCGGTTACAGGTTTTATCGGGAGTGTCGGGAAGGATTTTGGGCCCGTTCCGCCAGCAAAATTTTTAAAGACCTTCCCGATACCGCCCATCCCCTCCATTTTAAAATCAATACCGTGGTTCCCGCGGGTCCGAATATCCCACGCCCATCTATAGAATGTACAAACAGGCTATTTATTTTGCATTTTTTCGAACATACGCGAATATTTCATAAAAAAGTATATGTTTTCTAGGACCTTAGACTGAAAAAATTCGTACGGTTTGTCCGTATCAACGACGGAATGCTCCATCTCATGCTGTACACAAGTACATATTTTGGTATGTATGTATGCATGCATGAAGTACATCCATTTTAATAAGGTACATGACAGGGTTGTCAACATTCGGATGCGCAATAATCAATGCGGAGCTTTCGAGAATTGCAAATGTTGTGCAAGAGCACTGAAAAAACGCATGTATATAAGTATATCTAACAAACTATAGCCAATATTTTTTGCCTGTGGAGATGCGATTTTAGGTCGTGTTACCTCACCGTTACCGGAGGATTAAAGGCAAAAGACGCGTTAAATCTTTACATTAACGATAGTGACTTGGGACACAGAAGATTCTAATCCGGTTCGGCTGGCAGCCAAGACATTGAAAACAGAATTTTGCAAAATAACAATCTACCCATTTAGACTCTTGCTATACGCGCACATTTTTCAAGCCAGTCACAGAAGAACGGAAGCAAAAGGAAATACAAAAACTGAAGTCGAGAAACTCTGAAGACGTTACAGGTTCTCCAAGTTCTGACACAGCGAAAATGATGAAAATGAGGAGTTCTTTGGAAAAACCTTTAGGAAAATCTCAAACATCTGGTTCGGCTGGTAAGCGGTGTTTAAAAAACGATCTTGCTATGATGCTAGATTCTTCAAGTGTAGATGAAAGTCAGGATAGATCCGACAGTGCCAACCCCGATGCTATTGTCAAAACCGAACTATTCTTGTACCGCAATAAAAAAATACAACTGCATGTTTTTTTAACTGGTGGAGCGTCAATCGAAATGATTTTTAAATATTGTCAAATTTCGCACGCAGATATTTGTCGCCTCCACCAGCAAGTGGTCCGTGTGAGAAGTTATTTAGTGATGCAGGTTTGACCTACGACCCTTTAAGAAACCGTCTGGAACCTGAAAAGGCTTTTTATTAAATATAATGCTCCAATTTATAAATTAACTTTAAATTCTTTTTATTTACCTAAATTGCCTAATTCGCTTACTTAAACTATTTCTTAAAAATACTTGACATCCGCATCCGCGGACCCAAGCTTTAGACACACATTCGCACATGGTTGTAAATAAAAGTGAATGAGCAACGGACACTAACAAACTGATGACTCTCGAGTTTAACTGACATACATATGTATACACATATGTACATTTGTTTGTATTTTGCGTTGCCGAATGTTCCGAATTAAGGGGATTCACAAAGTCATGCAATACCCTTCCACAGTGCACGGACTCCATGTAAAAGCCGGGATTCCTATGGGAGCACTTTGCATTCCGCACATCGTGTAATGGGTTTGCAAGACTTCTTGAATCCACCTATTATGATCTGTTTTACCACCCTCCGCCAATAAAAAGATGAGCACGAACAAGCCAGTAAAACCGAACTGTTGCCAAAGGAATTCCCTTGCAAGCAAAAGTGAACAATAGAAAGTGTCAAAAAAAATCACTTTCCTACGCATGAACAAATTTAATTTAATTTAGAAGGCATTTTACCGCCGCTTATGACAATGAAGCCGGTAAGTATGAACGCGCGCAAGTACGCACGGATGTTCTTCAGCAATGATCCTTTGTGACACGGCTGGATGCTGGGGAGCATTTGAATGTGGGGGGTTAATATTGTTATTGTTTGTTTGAAATTGCAAAAATGCTTGGAATTTTGCACAAGCGTATAAACTCTCAAGCACCTTGCGAAAACATGGATTTTTTTAAATTATTGTTATTAAATGTCTTTTGAAAAAATTTAACAAAAGGTAATCTCCTTTATTTTGTCCAAATTAAAAATAAAAAAAGATACACTCTAAGTTTCCAGCGATAAAAATTACTCAAGCAAGAGAAAATATTGCAATAAATTAGCCTTAGTCGAACCTGTCAACTGAACGTAAATCGAATTTTCTTAGAAGTGGCTATTTTGTGTGACTTGCTAAGAACTAAAGAATTTGCAAAAAAAAAATACTTTAGCAATTGAAATATTCGTAGATATTAAAAAAAAAGACTGCTTATAAACTGAGGGTACTGGAAAAGTTTTTTCGAATTCTTTAACGCTACATCAATTGCCCAGGCTTGCAGAAAAAGTACCTGCATATGGAACCAAACCTCTAAATCCCTATGTTATTCGACGCCTCCATCACTCCAGGTTCGGGGTCATTTGAAGGTCAAGTAGGAAAAAAAATCGTTGAATAAACCTGAAAATTCAATGCAATGCTTCTGAATTTGACCTTGGGATGACCTTGGCATGACCTTTAGATGGCCTTGGGGAATCAAGGGACCTCCATATTCGGATTCAGCGACAACAAAACCAAAAAAAAAAATAATTTTTATGGAGATTAACGGACCTCGGATTCGGATTCAGCGAGTCTAAAACTCCATATATGTGAATTTTCAGATTTATTTAACGAATTTTTCTCTACTTGACCTTCAAATGACCTCGAACCTGACATGCTGGGGGGCTAACAGACCTCGGAGTTGCATTCAGAACGTCGAATAACATAGGGATATAGAGGTTTTGGTCAATCTGCACATTTTTTTCGTAATTTTTTAATATTTCTGTATTACAGTCAACAAAGTGTTGAAAATGGATCTACCGGTAAATGTATCACTAAAATCCAAAATTAATTTTCCCTCAATTCTCACAATTTTTACCGTGGGTTAAAGTTTGCACTTTCCATTAAATCAAAATGTATTGCAGGTTGTTTATAGTGAAATTTAACACATTCATGGCATGAAGCCATATGAACTGTTGATTAGCTAATATTTCACTCTATTGAGTGACTATGTATAGGTTAGTGAGGAATTCATTGATCTCGAATGGGATACATATAACACCGTGCGACAGTCAATTTTACACACGAAAAAATCTATATATTCACGAAACTGGGGCCAAATATAGTAAAACTGCATTTTTAGGTTTTCTCTCTGACGTCAGGTTTTTTTTAAAGCACTTTGAAATTTCTAGAATATGATTTCATAAAAAAATGATTCAAAAGATGCGGTGCAGTGTAGAATAACGATATGGGTATCAATTGAAAGGAAATATTCTGTAGAATAGAAAAAAAATTATTTTTGGGTGTACCAGGACGAATAATTATTGAAAATGTCCTTTATCCTTGAATATCCTTGGAAATTTCCAATATCTATTTTTGAAAAAAATATATATCAAGCACTAATATGGAAACTACCACATCCTTTAATTTCGTCCTAACTTTATTAATTTAGATAAAAAAAAATACACTTCTCTTTATAAGGTTTAAATCCTTTAATTGGTTTGCATACAAGGGCGTAGCCAGCCTTTCATATAGGAGGCAGTAGTTTATATAGAGGGAAAAAATGTTTTTAATTATTTTTTTTTTTGTGTATATAAAACGAAATTTTTGGGTTTAAGAAAGTATAAGTTTCCATTTACAACGATACCAAATTCTTAAAAATCGTTTAGTAATTTATTTGTTAAATTTTTTATCTTTTCAAGGGATTGTTGTTGGTATCAATTTTGAGTAAATTAGCGACTTCAAATTTCAAAATATCGAAGTTTCAAGCGGTGCGCCACCCATTTTCCAAAATTGTATCACAAGCCTATTTCTTCGTAAAGAACTATTGCAAGCAATAATTTCGAATAAATTAGCTTCTGTATTTACTGATTTATCGAAGATTTCGTATTTCTCTAAATGACCGTTATATGGGATGTGGGCATGGTTATTGTCCGATTTCAAAAATTTTGAGCCATTTCGTATGTTGTACCAAGGCCCAACCACTGTGCCAAGTTCGGGAGAAATTGGTGGAGCGGTTACCAAGATATACACATGTAGTCATAATGGGCTTGGCACATTTAACCAAAATTTTATGGGATTCATAAAACGTCCCAAAGATGTTGCAAATGTCGCATTTGTCGCAAAATTTGCCACCTTGCGATACAGCTGATTACTTTTGTATGGAAGCTTTCTTGCGACAAAATAGCGCCATTGTCATGGTATTTGGGCTGGCAATTATTGCAAAGTCAAAGTCGCGAAACACATGTTTTTTATTGGCTTCAAATAAGAAAAAGTATATCAGCTAAGGCTGATTCAAAATATAATTATAAAAACTTTTCTTTTTCTCTAACGCGCGGCATTTTTAAATAATTTTACATTTGCAATCCGGAGTTGCGATAGGTCGTTCATACAACTTTGTTCGCAACATTGCCATTTCGCCAAAAATGCCATTTTGCGACGTGTTTTGAATCGCACTAATATTCTTATTTACCGGTTAAAAATTATTATAATATCAATTTTGGGTTAATAATCTTCAGTAGTTACTAAAAATCACAGTTTTCGTATTTCTGAAAACTACCGTTATATGGCAGGTATGCGTGGTTATTGTCCGATTTTGCCCATTTTCAATACCATCCGCCCTACCACCGAAAGAAGTACTGGTACCAAGTTTCGCTAAGATATGTATTTCAATTTTTACTCGAGTTATCGTGTGCACAGATGGGCGGACGGACGAACACACAGTCACCGCTTAATCGATTTCTCTTTTCAATCTGATCATTTATGTATACATTTGTCTATATCTATCTAATTTTGCTTGTTACAAACAACAGTTATCTGAACAAAGTTATAATACCCTTGTGCGCTCGGGTATAGAAACAGCAACCCAAAATGCTTTGTTGACACTAAGTGAAGGACACTTGACGCCATTATCGATCGTTTTTAAACACGTTTAAACAAAAATAAGCTTCTTCGAACCGACTCTAGCACAAACTGAAATGTTATTTATTGTTTACAAAAAAATACTTACCAAGTGTGTAAATATACAGTGGCTCAAACAATTCTCGATGAGATTTCTGTCCGCGGATTATGGTGGTCCTTTCAAATTAACAAATTTTTGCTTTTGTATCCAGTCTTTGCAAACATGTGCAGTGTGTTTTGGGTGATCTTTCAGCAGAAGCATGTGAACAGATACTGTTCCTTACGCATTAAGCCTACAAATGGACCAACAACATTTTTGAAATACAACCCCAAACTATTATTGACCGACCACTGTGATTCAAAGTTTGCCTTAAATGATGCGCGTAGGCTTAATTTGAGTCTTTGATCCAATACCATGCCCGGCCATCTGATTGAAAGCGAATAATTTAGTCTTGTCAGACCAAATAACCCTCAACGTAATCTTAAAAATGTATTTTTTATTGCGTTCTGAACGGTCTAACATATACCAATAGACAACGGTTCGGTTTTCGTGCGATGCAGAAGAATTCTACCAATCTCGCGCATGTATTTGGATCAAAATTGTTTTTGCGCTCAATTTGGCCTTTCTTCGCCTCACTGTCTACTGATTTGCATTCAATTTTAAAACCTTAAGCGCTTCTGTAATAGTGGCTGCAGCGCTACTTGCTACTAAGTTCACAAGATATCGGACCGTAATATTTTTTGACAGACCACTTTTGTCCCTAGTAACACTTTAGGTTATATTTTTTCTCAGTCTTAACAATTTCCTGTGGCAAACTCCACAATTTTTTGGCACTTTTCCTGCGGTCCCGTCTTTCGGCAGTAAATCTAGTATTTACATTTATGTTTCCCGATTAACCATATTATTTACTGGTGATCACTTCTTGAATAAATTACAATACAGAAAAAAATCATCTGACTTCCAACTAAGTAAAAGATAACTGTAACATTTGCCTTAATTGACATTTTAGTCTGCAAGTTTTTTTATTGTTGCTAGATTGACTTCAAATCGTTATGAGAGAGGGAATAGGCGTGTGCCAATAAGACAAAGGAGTACAACAAAAGTATGAAAGTCGTTAGAACGTGGGAAGATGGAGGCGGCTGGTATTACACCATGTTACAGTTTTGCTCGTCACTGTATGAACAAACAAAAATTTAACTCGAAAAACATTGTGAATATAAAAACACACGTGTTTGAGTCACTGTTTACATAAGTCAATATTATAGAAAATGTATATCGCTTTCATTCATATTTTCATAGAGTTGGTGCTTCTTTTATAAGAAAATGCATGCGGCTTGCGACCAGATGCATACCAGTTAATGCAGCTTTATCTTCTAGCATTATTAGCCTTTTTGATCTTCTATAGCAGAAATTTGATGGAATTTTACTAAATATTGAAGTTGTTGCGTGTTCTACAAATGAAATACATATGACTCTTGAATGTACTGAATCCATTATAGTTACGTTAGTAATTAATATTTGGCGCTCATATTTCTATTAAGTGTTTGTCTGAGCTTCTCCCCGATTTTGTGGTGCAAGTGTTGATGTTGTCAAATAAATGAAGGGGTCTAAAGTTTTACACCGTCTCTAAACGGTAAATGGGTTTTTATAACAATGTTTTTCATGGCGCAGGTACACTCAGAGGTTTTCCATTGCCTGACAATGGCGATTAAAAACTTTTTTATGTGAGGGTGACATACGTATTGATACCACACTACGATGTGCATAAGAAGCTGTAAGATTTTTCTATTTATCGAGTAAGTCGTTACCAGCCTCAGGGCCCTGACGCACAAGTTTTACAGCCCTCTTACAGCCTCTGATCCCACGTAGTGCCTAGTGCACCGACTGCTGCCATTACGAGGGGCACTAAATCGGTCGTTAGACTGGCTAAGAAAAAAAAACTAGTTTTGTCGGTAAAATGATGTTATTTCTTTTAAAATTTTTTGTAACATGATTTATACACTTTTGCATGCACTGAAACCAATTGGTGTAGCATTTTTCGCGCAGTAAAGTTGGTACTTCAAAAACGTGGGTTCCGAAGGCGTTAACGTACGACGTACGGGGACAAAAAGAAATCATTAAAAGCTTAGTTAGTCCAGACTTAACTTAATTTTACTTACCGTAAGAAATCGTCAAAGATTACTCAACACGTAAACGCCAAGAGCGGAAATATTTTGTTTTTGTATTTTCTCTTTCAGCTGTTTAACAGTTCGCCGCCTAAAATTCCAAATCAAAAAAAAATCATGCAAACAAAAATATTTGCTTTCATTTATTTTTTAAGAAATACAAAAACGAGTCTTGCAAGCCTGCTTCTCTCACCGCTCTCAATTTCCGTAAGGCCGTAACTTAAGAACCTGATATCTACAGGTCCTTAAGTTTCTTACGGTAAGTTAAGTTTTAACTAACCGCCAACACAGTTTCTCATATATCAGGTTGGCCAAGATATTCCCCCCTATTCAACCTAGTCAGTCAGTAAAAGTGACGATATGGCCATCGTCAGCCATGTTATTGATGCGCTGACGATCGTCGACGATGACGATGACGATATTCAGCATACGGCCGATTAAGTTAAGTTAAGTTACGGAAATTAAGTCTAGACTAACTGAGCTTTAAGTGTCAAATCAGGGCTGTACTGCAGATGACCCGATGCTTTGACTGCGTAAAAATCATTTCATTTATTAGATATGTGAAAAATTAATCAATTTAAACCTTCTTGTTAAATATTTATATGTTGGTATACTTGAAACTTGAGGAGAAGCTCGGCCAAACACTAACATATGTGTAAGCGCCAATCTATTATTATTATTATTATACTTGAAACATTGAAGAGAATGTAAACACAAGGCGCGCTCGTACTTTTAAACATTTAGTGTACGAAAAAATTTAGGAAATTGGCAAACAAGTCGACTGCTCAGAAGGTTCCGGGCTGAAGGCAAAAAGTTCCAGAGAGAAACGCTTAAAATGACATAAAAGTTAATTGAAAGTGGAAATTTTGACCACCTGTATAATACATTATGATGTGGTGTACAAAAATTAAATTGGGGCTGGATGTATTACTCGTAGCCACTTACATTTGGACATAATTTGGTTGAAACCAGTGCCTCTTCAAATGTCTTAGAAAAAACACTAATAAACCCTGAGTTCCGAAAGTTTAGGAGAAATTAATTAAGTACGTTTATCTTTTATTCTTAGTTTATATTAGTTGTATTGCTTTGATAGTTTTACTTACCCGATTTTAGAAAGAACAGCACATGTGTTGTCCTCCAAGCACAGCTGTCACCGTTTGCTATTATCCTATCTTTGTATGAAATGCTTAAGTTTTATTCACATCTACTCTGCCACTCGGCGACAATATACGATGCACAAACGACAAAAATAAACGAAAAATTAAAATTCTTCAGAATTTTTATACTGCTTTTGCTTTAATTTTAATTTCATTCAGCACACAAATTTTACACCTCGTATATGGGGCGTAATATAATTTTTTATTGCATTTTTTAATTTTCTATACCTTGCGGAAATATTTTCTTCACTTTATTAATAAAACAAAACGGAAACAAAAAAGAACGTATGTCGTATAAGCACAATCAAAAGTAATGAAAACTGACACCATCACACAAGAATTTCTTTTAAAAGCTATTAAAAGATTTTATTTATTCTTTGTCGAACCATTTTTAATGAGTTCCTTTTTACTTTAATTAAAACCATTTGAATTTTTGCTACTTAGAATGCAAGTTTTGAGTGAATTTAATGATTTTCTAACGGATACACAACTGACTTGGATTTTATAAAAATTTGTATGCGCTGTTGTTTGCGAATGCGAATCCCAGGCCTGGAAAAATCAAAAAGAAAAAACATTTCCCATGTCAATGCAATCGGCGAATTCAGTAGATATTTGAATTTGTTTATTTGGTTAATTAGCTGCCAAGTGGCAGCAACGAAAAAAATAAGTAGTGAGGGGTTAACTTTTTTTATTTGATGAGGAGATCACAGACATAAATGCAGGAAGGAGTATTCCAAATAAAGCGCATTGAAGAGGCAGTACGTAACGGAAGAATATAGAATAGCAGAGCATAAATAAAGTGGGGAACAGATGCATAAAAATACAAAAGAAGCATTTGTTTGAGTTGAAAATCTTATAGAAATGTCAAATGTGAGTTAAAAAAAAAGCATATGCAAGTTAGAGCAAAACAAGAAATACATATGTACATATGTATGTATGTATATGTGAGGCACACAAAAATACAATAGATATAAAAATAGAAAGAATTAAAGTGGGAACCCACCGGAATTGTATATATATAAATACATGTGTTTAGGGAGGTACGGCACGAGAGCCACTTAATATCTGTCCATAATGAAAAAGTTTATTTCAAAATTTGTATGTGTCATAAAGTGAAAAAGAGGGCAATTATAAGTATTAGCGGGATTTGAGGATGATGCTTAGTGTTACGATTTAAAGGAAGTTTTGACAAATATACATATGTATGTAGGTATGTAGTACGTTTCTTAGATGAGTGCAAATTGCAGATGATGTACTTAATGGGTTTCAGATTGTCTCCTTGAGAAAGGAAAATGAATTGGGTGCAAAATAGATATTAGGACGAGGAAATTCACACAACAACAGGCGCATAAGAAACAAAAAAGTATTAATATTGAACTTGAGAAAAATAGCGATAAGATACTTAATAATGAGAAAAAATTAACTTTAAACGACAAACAAATAGGAAGATTAAAAAACTTTAAAATATCTGAGCAGAAAATATTTAAGTTAGTAAATAGTTACATATGTACATTAAAGTGTTTTTTTTAACCTTATATATTATGTGGAAATTAAGTTCTCTACAAGTTTGTATTTAAGCATTTTTTACGAAAAATGCAAAATAAGTTTGCAAATCGCAAAAAATCCAAAATAGAACCTAACTACAATCCAAGATGGTGGAATGTTGCCATAAGAAATTTAAGGGCAAGGTTGTGGAACCATCATCTACGAGTCAAACAGAAGTAAACTGCTTCAAAATATCGCGACATGTGTTTCTATATTTATAACTTGTTATATTCCTTTGTACATTAGGGTGCTTTTTTCGTGAAAAAAAAGTTCCCTGAAATTTGAACCCTTAATATTAATATTAAGTGCTTGGCCAAGTCGTGCAAAGATTTCCGGTTTAAACTACACGTAAAATTTCATTTTTTTTTCTTCAAAATTCTACAGCTCAGAGGCATTTTATGGTATAAGTAATCTCCCTAACTCCCACCCAATTTTTTCATGAAATTCATATTTTTTTGCCCCTATCTCGTAAATTACAAGAGCTACAGAAAAAATTTAAATGAGGAAATTCAATTTCCTTCAAAAAAGGTGTAGAACACTAAATCGCTAACATCGATATTACTTGAGATATTGGGTTTTGAAGTTAATCAACAATTTCTACAATTTGGCTCAATAATCCATGACAATTCTAAACTACCACAACTTCACCTTCAACTTTGGAAAATTAAATTTATTCACATTTTTTCTGTAACTCTTGATATTTAGGAGATAGGAGCAAAAAAAAAGAGTTTCATGAAAAAATTGGTTTTAGTGACCCATACTACCTCGCTGGTGGGAGTTAGGGTTACGCCGAAATGGACACTTCTGTAGAGCTTCAGTTTTGAATAAAACCTATAATTGACCAAGATTATGCTTCCGAGCTGTAGAATTTTGAAGAAATAAAAGAGATAAGATGCAGGAGCGTACGGGAAAGCAAAAAGCACTATTTGCTGTAAAAACTTCAGTCGGTTTGTTTCCATGTCATTGGTAGAAACCTGATTTGGTTTTTGTTTTCACTAGCCGTGGGTAACACAGTGCGGCGCCCCGCCATTGCGCTGATACCGTGAGCTGAGTTACTGGCGCCGATACCGATTTTCACAACTCAGTGACGCAATGGCGCCAGCAACACCAGAACTCTGACAACACCAGGCGGCGCAAAGAACCAGCGAAGAACACACAAAAGCGAAGTGTCACTTGTAAAATGTGCAGCACAAGGCGAATTTTTACAAGGTGGTGTTGCTAAAATTAGCCGCGGTCCTTCTGAATGTGAAAATTATGTGTTTGTTGTATTTTTGGGTTTTGAACTTGGGTATACTTGAGTAGTATTAGTTCACCTTATTTCAACACCGGAACACTGACAACACCGGGTGTCGCAAAGAACCAGCAAAGAACACCCGAAATAGAAGTGTCTCTTGTAAAATGTGCAGCACAAGGCGAATTTATACAAGCTGGTGTTGCTAGAATTCGTCGCAGTCCTTCTGAATGTGAAAATGATGAAAATGATGATGATGAATTTGGGTTTTGAACTTGGGTATACTTGAGTTTTTTCTCAACCGATATCATCTTGTATTAATTCACTTTGGTGCAGCGTGCAGCAATAAAGGAAATGAGCTTTAGCCTGAAGAGGCGCAATTGCGCCAACACACTGTGCTGATTCCGACAGTGG
>NW_016157092.1:169706-221677 GCF_001687245.7 Rhagoletis zephyria | reverse complement strand
CCAAAAACGCTGTTTTTAGGGGTTTCAACCCCTTTTTTCTCGAAAACGTGACGTGATGGGAAGTTTTGGACCCCAGATTCGTGTTCAGCACGAAAAATCCGTTCGGAAACACCAGGTCCCGTCTTATTTGCAAAACCCTTGTAGACCAGTGTTATCGTCACTCTACAGCAATAAAACTTTGTGTTATTTAGACAAGAACGAAAATGCAGTTTCGTAATAGTTTTATCTGGTGTATTTAATAAATGTTCAGTTTCCAGCATTAGGCACAATTTATGTATCATTGAAATGCTTTCAGCTTAACAGAATGAATGATTCACAACACATTTTTGTAGTTTTCTTGTTTTGAGCACCAGTATGAGGAGGCAGTTGCTTCCAATTACTAGAATATGACGGAAAATGTTGGTATAATTAATTAATAATTTAGCTGGTTAATGAAACAATAAAATATTGGCGCTTTAATTATATTTCAACCGAATTAGCCATATGATGAGCGAACATATTGGTCGGACACAAATATTTTTGTGCATTTTTTGCGAATATTTCACTTAAACGTTTTTAATTATTTGTATTTACTTTTTAATACGACATATTTTTTGTTTTTGTATTTTTTTAATAAACCGCCTCTTAGTTGAAATTATAATCCCTACATACTTAATTACTTGTCGGTGAATTACTGCTTGACTCTTAGTGGAAAAATAAAATGTATAAATACGCACTTAAACAATAACAGTTACTCAACAGCACAGCGACCGCTTGAATAAATAATAAGCTTGTTGTATTGTGCATTTTATTTTTTGCATATTCTTTTGTACATGCATACATGCTATTTTATTACACTTTAGTGACACCTTGTTGACAAAACAGCTGTGACTGGTTACTGGGCAATCAACGCCAATCAGCGCTTACATTTAGCGAAAAACGATATGGTGTTTATTGACACACTGCTCACCCCCACATCTGACGTCCGAGCCCCTCTGCCAAAAGAAACAACTGGTAGTAGTAGAGATGGCAAAGCACAAAATCTCGGAAATTAAGCCGCACAAAAGGCTTCGAAACCCATTGGAAACTGCGCTTTTGTGTCTGCAGCTGAATGGAAATACAGCAAAATCAACAAACAATGGTAGATAATGGCCCAACACATTCATTCGTGGCCTGACATAATTCTAAATTATTTATATTAATTAGTGAGGAATGAATATAATACATACATACATACATACATAAACAAATTTGTATGTACGTAATCAAAGAGCATATTCTATGAAGTATAGATATACACATATTTTTAATTAATTAATGTACAAATTGTTTATTTAAACAGCGATTATTTGCTCGCTTGGCACAAACGCTGCACAGTGGGGGCAAAATTCGCCTCTCTGAAGTAGGCAGGACAAATTTTTACCAAAACAAAAATTCTTATCGGATAAGTTTGCCGTTAATTATCCGCTAGTTATACTTGAAAATAATAATTTTGCCGCAGACATATTTTAAAAAATATCGCGTGCGTGGAAATTTGCAGGACACCTTCAGAAAACCAACTAACGAAACCAGCTAAGCCCATACTAACTATTTGATAATATGCCGTAAATTATGCAATTTTTAACCATGCACATTAGGCCAAATGATTCATTTGGCTTTGCTAAAGTCCAATTTCGTAAGGACACTTTTACATTATTTTGTGTTGCCATTCTGTAGGGAATACACCAAAATAACAGAAACTTTACTTTGTTTTTGTAAAATAAAAAAAACACCGTTAGACAGCAATAAACCAAAGTTACACTTTCAAAACGTTATTGGCACGTTGTTTGCGCAACCGGTTTATTTTGTAAGTTTCAAGTGCATTTTTTTTTTGCAAAGTTCGAATAATGGAAGAAAAATTTTAAATGGAAAACAAAACTATAACTGAGAACCTATGACCCAATTTAAAAAAGGGACTTTTTAACATTTTTTTGCAAAAAAAAACTGCCTTATTTGCATAAGCTCAAAAATTTTCTGATTTAGTTCCATTTATGATTTTATGTAAGCGTTTACAATTTTGCTATTAATGTAAGATGTAATAAGTTGATTTTATTTTACTTAGCCCGCCGTTTTTAGGCGTTTTCAAGAAAAACAGGTTTTTTTTCTGGGCTATCATGCTATTACAAAAGGCGAGTTGCTTGAAGTTTGTCTAATTGGATGTTCGAAAAAAATAAAACCTTTTTTGCAATTATTTATCAAAGAAAGACGAGAATTATGGAAAGTAATTTGGAAAGGATGCCAAAATATTTAGATCTGAAAACATAGCGTTTCTTGCTGATGAAGTTCTTTTCGAAATTAAAAAGCCAACTCTGTGTCGACCTGCAGCCGGATTCTAACTTTCACTATCACTAAAATGCTAAAGTACGAAAGCTAAATTTTTTTCCGAATTTTTAGCTATCTCCAAAAATTGCGGTTATGTCCTCTATTTCGCTAAAAATAGCTTAGCCCAAATTTTTTGGTGATAAGTCAGTTTTAATGGTGATAAATAGTGAAGATGGAAGTATGTTATAGCAAAAAAATAGCAGCCTCAATTTGGATTACATTTCATCTCTTGTAGCGTAGCTATGGCTACATTACAAAGGCATTTGCGTCGATCCACAAAGACCACTGATGAGCGGCCTTCGCAAAAAGGTTAATCCTTGAGAGAATTTACGGATTGAAATTTCGAAATTTTTTACTCAAAACACATATGCTCATCATTTGAACATACGAAAAAGCAAAAGAGTCTATTTTATGAAAGCCAAGTCATGTTTGTAAGTGCGAAGAGCTTGAAATGCTGGCCAACAGGAAGAATGCCCGAAAATTTTACCAGAGAGTTAGGCGACTTACGGAAAGTTTAAAGACCGGGGCGTACTCCTGTAAGAACAATAATGGCGACCTAGTAACTGATGTCCAGAGCGTACTTAAATTATGGAGGGAACACTTTTCCGCCCTACTAAATGGAAGCAGCACGGAAAGTTGTGGAGAAGAAGAACCCGAGCCCGCAGTCGATGATGACGGAGTCGACGTTCCACCGCCTGACTATGACGAGGTACGTATAGCAATAACGCGGCTGAAAAACAACAAAGCCGCTGGAGCTGACAGCCTGCCAGCTGAGCTATTCAAGTACGGCGGCGAGGAGTTGATAAGGTGCATGCATCAACTCTTGTGCAGAATATGGTCAGATGAACGCATGCCCGACGACTGGAATTTAAGTGTGCTCTGCCCAATCCACAAGAAAGGTGACCCCGCCATTCGCGCCAACTACCGCGGGATCAGCCTTCTAAGCATAGGTTACAAGGTCTTATCGAGCGTATTGTGTGAAAGACTGAAGCCCACCGTCAATGAACTGATTGGGCCTTATCAGTGTGGCTTTAGACCTGGCAAATCCACCATAGACCAGGTATTCACAATACGCCAAATCTTGGAAAAGACCCGCGAGAAAAGGATCGACACTCACCACCTATTTGTCGACTTTAAAGCCGCTTTTGACAGCACTAAAAGGAGTTGCCTATACGCCGCTATGTCTGAATTTGGCACCCCCTCAAAACTCATACGGCTGTGTAAAATGACGTTGAGCAATACCACCAGCTCCGTCAGAATTGGAAAAGACCTCTCCGAGCCGTTCGCCACAAAACGGGGTTTCAGACAGGGCGACTCCCTTTTATGTGACTCCTTTAATCTGATGTTGGAGCAGATAATAAGAGGTGCAGAACTGAACCGCTCATGAACAATTTACTACAAGAGCGTGCAATTGCTGGCTTATGCCGATGACATCGACATCATCGGTAACAAAAACCGCGAAGTCTGTTCTGCCTTTTCCAAGTTGGATAGGGAAGCAAAGCGCATGGGTCTGGTGGTAAACGAGGACAAGACGAAGTATCTCCTGTCATCAAACAAACAGTCAGCACATTCGCGCCTTGGCACCCACGTCACTGTTGACAGTTACAATTTCGAGAAAGTAGAGAATTTCGTTTACTTGGGAACCAGCATTAACACCGATAATAATGTCAGCATTGAAATCCAACGTAGAATCACTCTTGCCAACAAGTGCTACTTTGGACTGAGTAGGCAATTCAGGAGTAAAGTCCTCTCTCGACGTACGAAAACCACGCTCTATAAGTCACTCATCATGCCCGTGCTGGTATATGGCGCAGAAGCATGGACAATGACAACATCCGATGAGGCGGCTCTTGGGGTGTTTGAGAGAAAGATTTTGCGGAAGATTTACGGTCCTTTACGCGTTGGCGACGGCGAGTACCGCAGACGATGGAACGATGAGCTGTATGAGCTTTACAACGATATGGACATAGTGCAGCGAATTAAAATACAGCGGCTCCGCTGGCTTGGTCATGTCGTTCGAATGGACACCGACGCTCCAGCTCTGAAAGTATTCAACTCGGAACCCGCTGGTGGTAGCAGAGGAAGAGGGAGGCCCCCACTGCGATGGAAAGATCAGGTGGAGAAGGACTTGGCTTCACTTGGCGTTTCCAATTGGCGTCAGTTGGCGCAGAGGAGAAACGACTGGCGTGCTTTGCTGAACTCGACCAAAATCGCTTAGGCGGTTACAGCGCCAAAAAAGAAGAAGAAGAAGAAGTCATGTTTTCACATTTTATTTACTGCCTTTTCACTATTTTTAACGTTTGCCATATTTATACATTACAATAATGCAATATTTTACCTGCTATTAATTTCGCACAGAAAAAGTTATCATTTGACCTAATGTGCCATGGGACTAATAGTTTTGTCGCAGGGCACCTTAAAAAAACCAATTACTTAAGGAAGTTGGCAGAGCGTACGATATTCTTCAAAAATTATTCTTTTCACGGATAATTTACGGCAAATTATCCGATGGGAATTTTAGTTTTTGGAAAAGTTGTCCTGCCAGCATCGGAGAGGTACAAAATTTAATTCTTTATTTAATTTTTTCAGTTCTTCTTTCTTCGCGCCTTCATAACCTTTTTCGCCACCTGGATACGAGAAGGGGCAAAACTTCGCGTGCGCTGGGTTTCGGTCCGCCACGTTAAAACCGCGCCAAATGAAAAATAACAAAAAGCCTCGCGACCACCGCAAACGTATGATTTGAGGGTTTACGGTCTCGGGAGGCTAAGGCTGACATCACCGCCATCCAAGGAATGCGATGGACGGGGCAAGGCAAGGTAAGCGTGAAGCCTTGCGACGTCTACTACAGTTGCCACGTAAAGGAGCACAAATTCGGTGTTGGATTTGTGGTGGGAGAGAGACTCCGTCGCCGAGTACTGTCGTTCACCCCGGTGGACGAGCGTCTAGCCGCAATCCGCATCAATGCGAGATTCTTCAACATCTCGCTCATCTGTGCCTATGCCCTGATCGAACAATTTCCACCCTTCTGAATGGTAGCAGCACTGAAAGTAGTAGACTATGACGAGGTACGAATAGCGATTACGCGACTAAAAAACAATAAAGCTGCTGGAATTGACAGCCTACCAGCCGAGCTATTCAAGTACAGCGGTGAGGAGCGGATAAGGTGCATGCATTACCTCTTATGCAGAATATGGATTTAAAGAGGGGAGCTTCTTCTTGATTGGCGCAGTAACTGTCGATTTTCTTCAGTGCTTACTGACGCCAATCAAGAAGAAGATTTCCTCGATTTTCTGAACAGCTTAAAACAAGTTCTCATGGGAGTGGCTGTCTGGATTTAGAGAGGGGAGCTTCAGATACATAGTTTCTTCATGATCGCTGTGGCCGCCGAATGAACTCTTGACAAGAGCAGCCAGTCTCTTCCAACCTAACCTAACTATCTCTGAAAACCTAAAACCAGAGAATTGCTAAATGAGCTCTGGTTATACCGCACTCGGTCAAAGGTTTGGAATGTGAAAAACACCGCACGAGGTATAATATTAATATGCACAACTTTTTAACCGATACATCAATCAAGTCCGCACGGGTTATCGTCATTCTACAGCAATAAAACTTTGTGTGTTATTTAGACCAAAAGGAAAATGTAGTTTCGTGATGTTGGAGAAAATAATAAGAGCGCAGAACTGAACCGCTCTGGGACAATACTTTACAAGAGCGTACAATTGCTTGCGTATGCCGAGCAAATCGATATTATCGGATTCTGTCAAGTTTCGCTACTTCCGTCAACTTTGGAAAGTTAAGCTTGACAGAACTAGATATTGCTAATGGCATTAAGCAGCTTAAGATGTCAACTACAACTGACGCTGATGGTGTTTCTGCTGTGTTATTGAAAAATTGCTCTTCTCTGATTGCTCCGTTACTGCATATTTTTAATAAGTCTCTGTCTTCTGGCATTTTTATAGATGCTTGGAAATTAACTTTTATCACGCCTATCTTCAAGAGCGGCAATAAAAGCAACATTGAAAATTATAGGCCGATTTCCAAACTAACCACCGTGTCGAAATTGTTTGAGTGTATAATTAAGGATAAAATATATTTTGAGGTAAAACACTTGCTTTGTCCTCAACAGCATGGATTTGTTCCGGGTAGATCTACCCTAACTAATTTAGCAGTGTTCACCGAAGATTGCCTGGATTCTTTTCAAAAAGGTTTTCAGATTGATGCGGTTTACACGGACTTTTCAAAGGCCTTTGACAGAGTATCCCATAGAGTTCTTTTAGCTAAACTGGAAATACTAGGATTCCACTCTCTATTATTGAGGTGGATCTCATCCTATTTAAACAACAGACGTTGTGTAGTTCGCCTCGACGGTGCGTCCTCTTATTCTTTCGTAGCTTCCTCTGGGGTTCCCCAGGGAAGCGTCCTCGGTCCCTTGCTGTTTATTCTGTTTATTAATGATATTTCCTCTTGCTTCTCAAAATGTAAGTTTCTTCTCTACGCGGATGACTTAAAAATTTATTCTGAAATTAAGTCCTTAGAAGATTCTTTCGTCCTACAGGGCGAGCTTGACAACTTGTTCCAGTGGTGCGAACGTAATCGCCTATTTCTTAACATTGCTAAGTGTCACTATACCTCTTATGGTAGACTCGTTTACAATCTCCCAACATCGTATCGTCTTTCGAATGTTGCGCTAAAAAAGGTTGATGAATTTAAAGACCTTGGTGTTTACTTTGACCCCAAACTCAGCTTTACCACTCACATAAATTTTGTTGTTTCTAAGGCGTATGCTATGTTGGCTTTTATTCGGCGTAACTGTTCGTCGTTTTCTGACCCATACACTTTAGAAGTATTGTACACGTCTCTAGTTCGGTCGAAGTTAGAATATGCAGTATTTATCTGGAGGCCTTTTCATGCCGTTCATATTAGGAGATTGGAGTCGGTCCAGAGGGCTTTCGTACGTTTCGCCCTGCGGCGGTTGAACTTTCTGGAACCGATCCCACCCTATAGTTCTCGTTGTTTGCTCATAAGTCTCATGTCACTAGAGTCGAGACGTTCACTGCTGTCGATGTGCGTTGTTTATGATATTATTAATGGCTTAATCGATTGCTCATACCTACTCATGAAAATTAGTTGTAATGTACCTTCACGGATCCTTCGTTGTAACGAGATGTTTTATGTGGGTTTTGCTAGAACAGTTTATGCGATGAATGCTCCTATAAGACGAACACTTTCGGAATTAAATGATTTTTCTTTTCCTTTGGGATTTGACTTTTGCTATACCAAGTTTACTTTTAAGAGCCTGCTCATAAGACACTTAACATAGCTTTACTTTACTAATTATTGTTTATTGATAATGTTAAGCCTAATATAATTTTGCTACACAGTCTGTGAACTTACTGTTTGTTGATTAATGAATAAATATGAAATATGAAATANAGTCTGTGAACTTATTGTTTGTTGATTAATGAATAAATATGAATAAATATGAAATATGAAAAACAAGGGCTACGTCTGTTCCGCCTTCACGGGATTAGATAGAGAAGCAAAGCGAATGCGTCTGGTGGTGAACGAGGACAAAACGAAGAATCTCCTATTATTACACAAACAGTCAGAGTATATGCGTCTTGGTACACACATCACTGTTGGCAGTTACAAGTTTGAATAAGTAGACAACTTTGTTAATTTAGGAATCAGTATTAACACCAATAATAATTTCAGCTCTGATATTCAACGCAGAATCACTCCTGCCAACAAGTGCTGCTTTGGACTAAGTAGGCAACTGGCTGGACTGAGTCGCAATCTATAATTTACTCATTATGCCTGTCCTGGTGTATTGCGCGGAGGCATGGACAATGAAAAAATCGGATGAAGCGGTCCTTGGAGTTTTCGAGAGAGATTCTACGAAAGATTTTCGGGCCTTTACGTGTTGGCGATGGCGAATACCAGAGGTCGAAAAAAACCTCTCCACACTTTGCAAGTGTCCCAAAATAATCGTCACTATTTTAAGATAAAAATTACCCACAACAGAACAGAACAGAACAGGTGGTTAATTTTTTGTAGATGTATGCTGCTCTCAGTGGGTATTTATGGGTTATTTGCATATCTTTTTCCGTTGCTGTTGGACACGGACACTTATCGCTGGAAGAGGAAAAATAAGTGTTAGAGTGCAGTTAGAAGTGCGTAGAAACATATGAAATTTACTAATCGATAACAATATCGATAACAAAATCGATAAAGTAATCGATACCCAAATCGATAAAAATATCGATAACAAAATCGATAAAAATATCGATAAGTCCCGAGAATACCAAAATCCCTAAATAGTTCCCAGGTTGAGCTTCTGCGACTCTATATCATTTTCTTTATAATTCCCTTTATTTTTTTAATCTTTCTTCCTTTATCTTCATCTTTACTCATCCTCATCTTTTTCTTAATATTTATCTTTATCATGTTAATGTTTATCATTTTCCCCTTCAAGTTTGTCCTTATATTAGTATAATTTTTAATTACCTTGATCTTAATTTTTGCATTTATCTTTACGCATCTTTGTTTTTGTTTATATTTTTACCTTTGCCGTTATCCTTTTCTTTATCAATAAAATAAAATAAATTATTTCGGTGTATCATATTATGAATGAGCACACTCTCTTCTTTGTATATATGTACATATGTACGCATGTGTCGTGTAAAGAAATGCCTAACGCTTTGCTTCCACTTATGTCTTAAAATAACCCACAAATTAGTACACTTAGAACTAAAAGTCCCTAAAGTGCCTAAGGCAAATTTTAGCAGTTGATAAATAACCCACAACGCAAAACTTAAAAAGATCGCACAGAGTGATATGCCACGGTGAGAAACACTCTTTGCTTGGGAGATGAGTGTTTGTGTCAGTGGTAAACACCATATAAGACACTTGGTGACGGTTATTTTCGATCTCTGGCGAATACCGCAGACGATTCAACGAAGAGCTCTATGAACTTTACAACGATATACACATAACGCACCGAATTAAAATTAGCGCCTCCGCTGGATAGGTCATGTCGTTCGAATGTGTTCCAACGCGGGTCGCAATGCTGATAACAGAGGAGAGAAAACGAAGGCCTCGTCTGCGTTGGAAAGACCATGTTTAAAAGAACTTGGCTTCACTTGACATTTCCAATTGGCGTCAGTTGGCACAGAAGAGAAATGAGCTGTTGTGGACCCGGCCAAAATCGCTTAGGCGGTTACAGCGCCTATAAAGAAGACGTGCTAGAAAAATTTTGTAAACCTATTTGAAAGCATCATCAACGAATCTACAGGAAGAAATTTTATAATAGATAAAATGAATGATTTTTTTCTGAAAATTTGGGTGCGCCTTATTTTTCAACTTGACTGCCCTCTCTATAGGTTCATTTGGCCATAAAAATGTGCTAAGTATGCGAAATATTTTGAAAATCGAATAATGGAAAGACGTGCCGCCCCAAATTTACGCAAAAAATTCTCTATAATTTCCAAACCTGACAAGACATGAAAATGGCGTAGCCACATTTGAGATCTGCGCGCAATAATCCTTTGAGTGATGCGAAATAAATAAGCTCTTGTTACTGAATTATAGGCTCCTTTTACCATTTTATGTAAAATTCAATGAATTAGCGAATATAACTTTATGGCTCTTGAGGCATCTCTTTCCGTTATACGATTTTAAAAATGTTGTGCAGAGCACGTTTAGATGACCAAAGGAACCAATCTGGATGGAGTTTTGCTTTGTTGCTTACAAAAAAATTGTCTCCATACAAATAACTCGCATACAAATGTACACACACAGAACCACATACATTAGTCATATACGAAAACAAAAACCTAAACATTGGCAGGTTAATGTTAATTAAATTGCCAGTGCTATTAAAAAGCAAAAAATTACGAAAATTAGTAGTTGCGAGTTACAACAAAAATAAGGAACTTAGGGAAAAATCGGTTACGCATGCGGCCTAGCATATATTCTGTACATACTTACTTACATATGTACATACTTATGTGCATATGACAAATAACGCATGTGCGAACGTAAAAAAATTGCATACATATGTTTATGTACATATATATTATTGTAAACAGCTGGCCACACACACGACGATAAAGCTGTGCCTAAAAGCCATCAATCAAATGTGTACAAATGCATACTAATGCGGGTGAGGGGTTCGGTTAGGAGGCTGCCTAGCGACAGATTTTGCACGCTGCTGCTAATTAACGCACAATTTAGTGCTTTTCGTTGCGGTAAGTGTATGGAGAGGCAGTAAGAAATTAAACGGAGTAGAAATCTCATGTTTATACTAGTTGAAAATAATGTTTACAAGTATGAAGTAGGTACATGTATTTCCACTGTCGCTTACAAAAATACTTTACGGCCCTGCAAAGTTATTTTTTCTTTATGTTTTTTCAAGCGTGATGGAGTTTAAGTTGAAGTGAAGTGGCAAGGCACAACGCATGACTAACAAATTAAGTAAAGTTTTGAAGGTTGTAACTGCCTGCACATTTCCATTGTCATTACCATTCAGGGTTGCCGTTTTAGGCTTTTCCTACCAAAATTGGTAGGTTTTTTTCTTGTTGGTAGGATGGTAGGACGCTTAAAATTTTGGTAGGTTTCTTTGCTCATAAAACAGAAAACATCTCTGGTTTGTAGTAGTGTGTCACTCTGTCAGCACTGTGAGTAGGCTTGCCTATTTGGGACAATATCACTTTTACCCTCATTCTGTTTCTTGGATGGGCCATCGACTTGCAAAATATTTTAAAAGACTCGTTGCTCACTGGCATAGGTAGAATCTTACCAATTACCTTCGGAGATTCTCTAAACTCCCTATACGCTATAAAAAGTTTTATCCACCGGGTATTTAAAGGGATATTCATTGTTTGAATTGATGGACGTAAAGGCAGGTTTATAATTCAGATATTTTTTCTTCGAATCGATAACAGCTTCAACAATCACAAGGTTGTTAAAATATTTTAAGTGGCACTAGAAGAAAAACTCAAATGCATACAACATAACAAATGTACGTGTTTCAGAATATACTATTTTTTATTATACACGAATATTAAAAAGAAAACTTATTATTAGTCATACATATTTCCAATAAAACGCAGGATCTCAAAGTGTTTACCGCAACTCGAAAGAATTAATGGCAAACCCGCAGCGCGCAGATTTTTCCCCCAGCCCGTCGGCTCCTAGACCCGGACATTTGGCAAGCCTAACCGTGCGGTTTATTTTTACCTTACTCTAAATACAAAACCGCGTATGTGAGGTTGCAAAATTTATTTTCTAGAAAGTAAAAAAACTCATATTTCAAAATGGTTCTTTTTTTATAAAGCAATCGCGTTTCGGGGTAGAATTTTTCAGGACTAATGGATAGTGCTTGAGCCAAGAGCTTGTGTGAGCAAATCCAATTTTTGGCAAAAAATTTCAGTTACGCGGTTTTGCAGAACGACGATACGCGGTTTTGTACTTTATACTTCATATATATACTTCATAATAAATATGTGTATGCAAATGAGTGATGTATAAAAATTCTACGTCGGAATTTCATTTTCTGTTCTGATTTTTCACGTCATTTACTCCGAAGGCTTTATTAAAACTATAATATAAATGTTTTACAATTTTTTCGATTTTTCGAAATTTACTCGAAATTTTGACGGTGTAGAAGTCAAACGGACCTCATATTCGGGTTCAGCGGGTCGAGTTACTTGTAGGTAGGTGGGTCTGGTTAAAAGCACACAGCATTTTTTGTGTGCCATGTATAATATATACTTAAATATATAGTATGCATGTATATACCAGCTATTATTCCGATCTTTTTGTTGATTTTAATTATAAAAACCAGCAAAAAAATGTATTTACTGCCGTAAAACGCTGTTTTTTGAGTGGTAGAAAAGAAGCCATTTTGGTAGGTTTTTGAACCAGCTCTTGGTAGGAACGAAAGTTTTTCAGTGGTAACCCTGTTACCAATGCCAGCACGCAAAGTACATAAGCACCACACCCAAATCCGCGCTTAAGCCACACGTACATATTATACATGGGTCATTCCATATTTACATCACAATATTTTTTTTGGGGGTGAACTATATTTTTTTACATTCTTTATCGAAAAAAGAAGACACAAATTTTTTTATTTCGTCATGATATTCGAATTTCGAAAAAAAAAATACCCGAAATTGTGAACTCACGGAAAACTATATTTTTTCAATTGTTTGCAGTTAAGAAACTATTTGTCGGAGAAAATCAGTTAAGGTATCAAAATGTGCGTTATTACCTCGGCTTTCCATAAGAGTGTGAAATAGATTAAAACAATAAAAATAAAAAAGTTCATTAAGAAATAGAATTTCTTTATTTTTGTTAAACTTTATGGAGACGCTGTAAAAATCTGAGAATGGACTGTAGAAGTTACTTTATGTACATATAAACTTTATGAAACTTTATGTACACAGGTATGGAAAAACTCCTAACTTCTACAGTTTTGGTGTTTCCATTCTCAAACTTTCAGCGTACTCCATAAAGTTTGAAAACTATTCAGGTTGAAAAATAAAATAAAATCGAACATGGTATGGTTAATAAAAAAATAAAAGATTTAAATTTTTTAATGCAGAATTTTTTGTTGTTTTGATCCATCTCGCACTCTCAGGGAAAGCGGAGGTAGTTACGCACATTTTAATACCTTAACTGATTTTCTCCGATAAAAAGTTTATTAACTGCAAACAATTGAAAAATGGTACTTCTCCGTGAGTTCAAAATTTCGGGAATTTTTTCGAGATTTTCTAATATCATGACGAAATAAAAAATTGTAAAATAATATATTTCACAACAAAAACAAAAAAATATTGAGGTGTAAATACCCACTGCATGGAATGACCCACATACATCTTTATTTTTTATGTACGCACATTTTTTGTCTGTTCTTGTTTTTGTCTTTATTAATTTTTGTAGGATACTATTTTTGCGCAGTTCATTTTGCAGACAAGCATAAAGCCGTTTCCGTTTTTTAAATAATTTGCCATGTGCGCATTGAGTGAGCAAGGCGGCTTGCGCATGTGCGCACTTCACCCTGACTTTTATTTATTTCACTTGAAATTGAAATTGCTTGTGTTTTTTTCTCTTATTTACGTCTTGGGAACTTCAAAAGTAGGCAAGAAGACCTCAGATGAATGCCTTAGAAAGAAAAAAATCCAAAAATTTTAAATAAATAAAGCAATTGTTTACGATTGTCAGCATTTATTGAATAAATATGTTCAACGGGGATAAATACAGTCAAGGCATTTATAGCACAATTCAAATTGGTCCGGTACTGGAATAAATGCATATATTTGCAGGGTTTTTGATTATCATGTAGTATTTATCTTCGGATGCGTTTAGGAGATTATCCATGGACTTATTTATTTAACGGAATTTCGCGTATGCAATTAGAGACTAACGTGACATACGAGTTAACTTAAACATAAATAGGTACTGAACAAGCAAAATTTTGAATCAAATATAGGTACGGTGACCATTCGTACCGATTTTGGCGGGACAGTCCCGATTTTGAGAAAAATGTCCCGCTGAATAAATTTATAAAAGTCGAGACGTGTGTGTCCATTCAAAACATTTTTCGAACATACTTTTTGTGGAACTAAAATTGAATGGCTCACAAAAATGCATACTCTAAACAATTATAAAAAATCTGATTAATATGTTTAAAGGTTTGATCAACATTTGTTAAAATTCGTTGAATTTTATAAATGTTCTACATAGTTTGAAATTTTGACTTACATGGTTTCTTAAGTAGTAAGCTATATTTTCATAAAAAAAATAATAAAAATTTTTTAAGCAAAGAAAGGTAGCCAAAACTTGCTAAAATGTCTTTTCCCTATTTGTATTCTCGCCACCGTATATATTGCATGCATACATTTTTGCAAGAGTTTTCTCCTTTTGTTTTAAATAAAACTGTGTTAAAAGATGTTACTTACGTCTTTTAATTCTAAAAACAAATATGGGTGTGTTCAGATTCTATGCTTTAGAAATGTCCCAATTTTCGCCCACAAAAGTTTGGTCACCGTAAATATAGCCCATCCCTCCTCACACTCCCTCTCCACAATAATTTACAACAAGATGCGGTTTCGAAATCAAAATTACCACAATACCCATATATGTAATACTTCTATATTGGCAGTAAGCTAACTTCTCAATGTGTAAGCATTCCGAAATCAAAGCGAGACAGTCTAGTACCATTTTTGTCAATATATTGTGTACTTGAGTGCCGCTTTTGTATATGTGTTGTGTACATGTTTATTTATAAACGTATGTGTTTCTTTTCTTTCGTACGTGTTTATTGATATATCTGTACTGTAGTGTTTTCGGACGGTACTAGTTCTTACTGCCAATATAGGAGTATTACATATATGACAATACCTAAATGTAACAAGTAATTTGTAAACAAAAAAAAAAAAACCGCCTTCAATGATCTCTTATATAAATTCACCTTGTGTACATGCATGTACAAAAAAGCTGTCGTAGATATGAATATATGTATGTAGGTATGTACATACATATGTACATAAAAAAGGTGAAATCGAGTCGGCAAAACAAAAGTAATGGATGTTCATACAAACCACTTTCAAGCGGCGAATTCAAGGTCAGGTTTATACAAATTCGAAGTCGGCCATTCAACTTCAAATTGAAGACAATTTATGAAACAAGTTAAGGGTTCTAATGAAAATCGTAAGTACGAGCAAAAAACAAAAACAAAATTAACAAGTCAAGAGTTACTTAAACGATTACATTTAGCTATGTACTTACAATATACAATATTATGTATGTATCTACATTTGTCTGTATGGAAATATGGATATATTCATATGTATGTACATATGTCTATGTATGTGCCATTCTATGTTAACTGTATGGTTTTAAAATTACCTACTTACTTAGGGCTTACGCCGGACAATATTGTCAAGACAGTTATGTCAAAATGATGTGTTTGTTGTAAACACGGCGCATTCATATTACAACAAACATATCATTTTGACATAATTGTCTTGACAATAATGTCCGGTGTAAACGCACCGTTACAGTGGCTGTGTGCAATTTTTTTAAGCTCACTTAAAATCTTGACGAAGAAATATTTAGTCGGAAATTTCGTAGTCGACTACTAGAATAGCCAACTTTCGGTCCACATATTACGGCTAGCTTTGAACTGGTTTCAAAGTCATGCAGAGCTCATTCATTGATAGATGGAAACTGCATCAACCACGCCAGCTTTCAAACCTTGCAATAAATAAAATTATAGTTTAAAAAACTAAAACCTCCCTATTATAATTGCCATTCGTACTGTCATCAGGTATGTAACTTGAGAATGGAAATCACCGCATCTTTTAGGCGCATCAATATTACATAGTTATGTACATCCCGAGCTAATAAAAGGAAGGTAAAATAACGTTGCTATCTATAGGCATATTGCTAAACTGTCAGTTTATTCTAAGCTATCCCAAAAAAAAGAGACAACACACGTCGCGAAAAGTAATTTAAGGAAAAGATTGTGAATTTGTATAAGGAATAGAGGCAACGTCCGTAAACCTAGCTGACCCAAGCCGCCAAAAATCAATAAAAATTGTGCTGGAATTACTTTGGTGTATTTTAGGTGTTCTTCAACGCCACTACAACTAATTTTGTTTCCGAGAAATTCGCAAAAATGTGTTTTTCACGTGCGTCAAGTTAGCACTACACTTTTCGAAACTGGAAAAGTTAACTACGGCATTAATTGTAGTGTTTTTCTTGTAAATTTGTAGCTCTCATTTTTTAAGAAAAAATGGTATGTAGTGCTAACTTGACACCATACACCTAGTCGATAGAATTGAGATATCCAATATGTTACTATGCCATTAATTGTAGCTTTTAACTTTAAAATTTGTTGTGAAAAGAAAAAATTTGTAGCTTTCGTTTTTCTGGAAAAAATTGAGTTGAACCTTTTTCGAACAAAATTTGGTATGTAGTGCTAACTTGACACCATGCCCCATTGACGACAGAATTGAGATATTGAAAAGGTTACAACGGCATTAATTGTAGCTTTTTTGTTGTAAATTTGTTGTGGAATGAAAAAATTTGTAAATTTGTTTGTTCGTTTTTTAAGAAAAAATGGTATGGTACAATTAATTCCGTTGTAACATTTTCAATAACTCAATTCTATCGACTAGGTGTATGGTGTCAAGTTAGCACTACATACTAAATTTTGTTCGAAAAAGGGTCAACTCAATTTTTTCCAGAAAAACGAAAGCTACAAATTTTTTCTTTCCACAACAAATTTTAAAGTTAAAAGCTACAATTAATGCCGTTATAACATTTTCAATATCTCAATTCTATCGACTAGGTGTATGGTGTCAAGTTAACACTACATACCATGCTTTCTTAAAAAACGAGAGCTACAAATTTGTTCTTTCCACAACAAATTTTAAAGTTAAAAGCTAGAATTAATGGCACAGTAACATATTGGATATCTCAATTCTATCGACTAGGTGTATGGTGTCAAGTTAGCACTACATACCATATTTTTTAAAAAAATGAGAGCTAAAAATTTTTTCTTTGCACAACAAATTTACAACAAAAACACTACAATTAATGCCGTAGTTAACTTTTCCAATTTCAAAAAGTGTAGTGCTAACTTGACACACGTGAATAAATATATATAAATATTGCGCCTTTTTCTAAATCCGAATTGGTTATTCGGAATACGCTTCTTCTTATCGATAAGTGGAAGCAATCTTTTAAGACAAAGCATTCCAGGAGTTTGGAGAGCAGGTAGTAAGCTAATAGGCCGATATGATTCAACTTTATCAGCATTTTTCACGGTTATAAGATCATTTTAGCTTGTCAGACTTTCCATTGAGGGGGTATAAAACCGATATACAGAACAGCGTTGAACAAGTATGTCAGAAACTTGATGCCTGCTGAGGGTAATTGATTTAATAATTGGCCAGTTATTAAGTCGTAGCCAGGTGTTTTTTTGGGTTTTAGCTTTTCAATGGCGGTTTTTACATCTGATTTGGAGAACTAGCAGTTAACGAAATGGTCGACTGAATTGTTATCACCAAACGAGTTCGCCAATTTGGGCAAAATCTGTTCACAAATCTTTCGGAATGAGTTTATTGGTCTCATACATTTAGAAACCAAGTAGAATGCAAAAAACAAACCCTGTAAACAAAATCACGTCTTAGCTGCTTCATTGTTGTTTCATTAGCTAGTGCAAAAGGCGTTCAAAGATTTTCAGTTTTGTGTGCTATTGCTTTGTTTCGAAAAGTTTTATTTTAGTCGTTCTTTGGAAGGGAGTTTATCAAAAACATTGAATTTGCTATAATTCTGTCTTCAAACCTGTAATTGTTTAGCGTTGCAGGCGAAGAGTTTCTTCAATTCATAACCTATGAAACATTACCGCAGAACTCTACAGGCAAACACCGATGGCCATTTACCAACTCTCATTTTGACGAGCATTATGACTGCAAGATTTTGTGTGTGGGCACTTTGATGTTTTGAAATAAGCATTTGCCGCGTGACGCCACCAGACAACACTTTCTCAATTCCGGTGTTTAAAAACATTTAAATCTTTTGCGTGCAATAGATGTCAAGCAATAAGCGCTGACATATATTGCAGCCCATGAGATATAGGCGGTCTCCATTGGAAATATATTTTGTGACATAGTTATCACGACATCAGTGTTTTCCTGTGGAAACAGGGCTTTAGTCAGCGGCCAAAATACTGAGAATATTTTTCTTACAAACATTTAACGATAACACCAAGAACAATGGCGAAATATCGATGTACATATGTCAACTGCGCATTGAAATAATCAGCCCCATTCTGCATTTCGATTACGTTCACGCATTCCGCTCCGCAGGAATCGAACTTAGGTATTCTGCGTTACGATCGAATCGAAAACGGAAGAGAAAGAAGGCCGCTGTGGTGTAGTGGTAAGCAGTGCGCGCTTTCACACATCAGCACCTGGGTTCAAGCCCTGGTCAAAGCAACATCCCAAAAAATATAGAAAAGGTTTTTTCTTAACAGCGGTCGACCCTCGGCAGTCAATTGCAAACCTCCGAGTGTATTTCTGCCATGAAAAACAGCTTCTCATAAAAATACAATCGCCGTTCGGAGTCGGCGTAAAAACTTTAGGTCCCTCCGCTCTGTGTGACAACATCAAGGCGCACGCCACAAGTCGGAGGAGAAGCTCGGCCAAATACTAACATATGTGTAAGCGCCAATCTATTATTATATTAAGAGAGAAAACATCTTTCGAAATCAGCTGTTTGCCTAGGAATGTGTGAAATCGAAACAAAACAAAGAAATATTGGCCACCAAACTTATAGCAGCTTATGAAGTTAAAGTTTCTAAATATTTTAAAATAACTTAATATATGTATCTAGCATCACTGTAATTTAACAATAAAATTTCGTTTGCTCTTAATTTAGTGGACACATAATTATAAGAGTGAAATCCATAGCCGCGGCGTTAGTGCTTGAAGAGGAGAACGAGTCCCAGATTGCGGATACTGAAGTTGAAAGGCGGAGATTTAGGGACATGTTTGATCTTTTTCAGATGAGTGAACAGTCATAAATTCATCATGAACTGTATTACTCGCCGCTCAAAGCCAGTGAAATTATAAACGTTGTTTGAGCACTCTACAACATTTGCTTTTACTACAGAGTGGAAGATTTGATCGCAAATGAATTTCATTTTGAAAGCCGTCAGGAGGAGGGGAAGAACAAAGCTTATCCTTCCATAGCAAATCGAATTCGAGACAACATACGCACCTCTTTTTAAAAAGTTAGCAAAACGGGTGCAATAATAAAAGCATCTTTTTTATGAAACTTCACATTTTATGTGTGTATGTACGTATGTATGTACATATTTACATCTACTAATTTTACATAAAAAGAATAAATTGTATTCAGTGCATTTCACAGTCTTATTTAAAGATAATGAAAACAAAAACGCCTGTGCTTCCTCTTTGAAACCCTCGCAACCTTTTGGTTGCCATTATTTGAGCCAATTTTTCGTATTGCCCGTATTACCGCTCGCGAAAACACAGAAATCGAGAAAATGCATTTATGTTGACTTTTACAATCATGCACAGTATATTTTACTAATTTTTTTAATAAAATTTTATTACTTAAACCCACGAAAATAACAATCGAAACGTTCTCCGTCAACAAATTTGCCACTTAGAAAAACGGAACTACGATCGAAATGTAGAATAGATATAATCGTAAATTTCGAAGATTGATCGCAAGGAAACGGAACGCAGAATACCAAAGTTGCCAAACGGAGAAAATTTCGATTGGTGTCGAAATGCAGAATAGGGCTGAATATTAGCCAGCATAGACTTGGCGAAGTAGGCAATCAAATATGTAAAATAAAGACATTTTTAGTTATCCTTCTGTATAATTATTTCGTTTGGCACTCTACGATGACGTGCATGTAAGACTTTTCTGAAAACCGCAATATATCACACATATTTTTGCACAACCGGACATATTTTGTACATACATGTATGTACATATGTACATTAGACTGCATCACCAAAAAAAGTTGCGGGTTTTCCGCTGGGGTTACAAAATGTATTATATTTAAAGACTTCCCCAAAATTATTTTGGAAAAATATTATTTTTTAAATATTTTTAATCAAATTTTTTAAGCTTAAACTGTTTTGTCTTCTGAGGTGATTTTTAAGCAAAATACAATATTCTTTAAAAAACTATCTATTTTTATTCAAAAAGAACTAAATTTTTGGAGGTAATTTAGAATCGGTCCAGCTCACGTAAACCTTAATATTTTTCCGAAATATTTTGGTGCAACTCCTAAATATAGTAGATTTTATAATTCCAATCGAAAAACGGTACAGTTTTTTATATGTTGAGCGATGCAGTCTAATGCACATAGTATGTATGTACATACATATGTATACGCTTTCTAGTTAGTTACTCTTTTAATTCAGAAAAATAATTAATTTTATTTCCATTGTCCGTCGCTGCTTTTGATTGAAGCAGCAAACAAAGGAATGAGATTTATTTGGTTTTTGACTCATGTTTTGGCATAGCGCCGATAAAACAAATATAACATAAAAAAGGAAACCATAATACTTAAGCATAAATTAGAAAAAATGCTTAACATAAGTATGTATGTATATGTAGCCACAAATGACTGTAAAAGACATGTAAATACATACACAAATAAAACAAATTCAATGCACGGCAGCAGTCAGCGAATACCACAGCAACTCTTATCAGCTCAACACTTCCACGCCATGGGTGACTCCTACGCTTGCAGCGGTTAAGTAAATATGCACATACCTACATATGCATGTACATATATATGTTCGCATTTACATTTCTCGTTGCTATAATGTTATATTTACCCCTCTTATGTCGGCGAATAATTTTTTTCTAGCTAATTCAACTTTTCGCAAACGATTGCAACGGCCGGCAGACCTACTCGCCAACAAATGTCGAACACTACGATTCACCAAAGGTGTGTAAGTACAAATGTATGTATACATATAGTATATGTGGTTAAGGCAAGTCAAGCTAAACAGCAGACCCTGTCAATGCATTTTGGCTAAATTTAACCAACCCGACACCAAATTCGGCAGAGACAATATGTAGAGAAAAAACATAAAAAAATGATGAATTGATGAAATATAAAAGACATACATACTCGTATTAAAAAAAGAAAAACAACGCAAGTTAAGTAGAAATTCATAAGCCAAAAATTTCTCATGGGTACATGGAAAAGTGCAACAGAAACAAGACAGCGAAATTCGAAGTGGTGACTTAATAACTGAAGTGTCTGCATTTTTATCCAAAATAGCGCAAAGAGATTTCAGCGACTAAAACCTTCTCTGCAAACTTTGTCGTATGAGCTTCCTGGCAATCATTTTTTAATTTCGCTTTCATTAGCATTCGTCTATAATATATATGTATGTATAAGTACGTACAGTGAAACCTCTCCTAACGGACACCTATTAGACGGACATCTCCTTTGGGCGGACATTTTTTCCTATACCAAGTTTTAAGTATAAATTTCGGAACAAATTACTCTCTCTTAAGCGGACACTCTCTTGGCCGGACGCGGACAGTTATTTTGCATAAAATTGACACAAAAACCTCTATTGAGCGGACACGAACCACTTATCAACGGACATTAAGATTTCTTTTCATAACAAATCAAACAAAAACCTCCGTTGAGCGGACGCGAACTCCTCGTAGGCGGACTACTAAATGGAAAAGGGGGACTTCCGCATAAAATGTGATTTTTATGCACACATTTATGTTGGTTTGCGCAGTGGTTTAGGTAAAAATAAAACTTACGTCAATCGACAATTTCCCAGTTTTTTATGTAATGAATGTATGGTTTAATGTAGTTTATGGACTGAAATGTAATATTTATTTTTATTTTGTTATTACTTAATATGTACTTACGCACATAAATGAAATATGCACTTTTGAAAAAATACATGCACATTTTTGTTTGGACGATATAATATCAATATATTTTATTCAAAAAAGAAATAGTGACTATTTAAGTAATTAAACATTAAAAAGTTCTAAAATAAGCTTCTCCTCCATTGAGCGGACACCTCTCTTGGGCGGACAAAAAATGACTGACGGTGAGTGTCCGCCCAAGGGAGGTTTCACTGCAGTTGTTTTTGGTTTACAAGTGTGTACTTATTTATTTTGTTTGAAAATTTATATTTGTCGAATTTGTACTTTAATTACTTATGTTACATAGAACTTATATCGCCGTTTAAAGTACAAAACCGCGTATCGTCGTTCTGCAAAACCGCGTAACTGACACTTTTTGCCAAACATTGGATTTGCTCACACAAGCTCTTGGCTCAATCCTTATACATTTGTCCTGAAATATACTAGCCAGAAATACGATTGCTTTATAAGAAAGATAACCATTTTGAAATATGAGTGTTTTTACTCTCTAAAAAATAATTTATACAACCTCACATACGCGATTTTGCATTATCTTGATACGCGTTTTTGCATTTTGTTGATAAGCGGTTTTGTACTTTAAACGACGATATACTCACATACATGCATATGTACGGGTATATACTTATTTACGGCTAGTTCTCACAGTTTTCGGCATTAAAGGGTGGAATTCGCTTGCGATTTCTAATCTGATGGGTCACATTTCCATCTTTTTGCTGATACTTCTTTGCTCATTACAGTGAAGAATAGAGGAGTACTGCTTTCGACACATGTAGCTCGACGAAACTCTATACACACCTACATATTTAGATACATACATATCATTCGTTTGCTGACAGAACACCATAATCTAGGGAACGTTTTTTGTTTTAATTAAAAGGTCTGTTCTGCGCTGGTAATAACGGAAAGAGTAAAAAATTAGCCAGTAAATAAAGTTGAATTGTTAACAAATTTTTCGGCTACACAATTATTGGTTGCTTTCAGAATAGGCCTGTAAGTGTGCAAACAAGGGCGTTAATGCTTTGTGTTATCTACTAATGCAGTGGTTCCCAACCTGTTCCAACTGGCGACCCATCTTTATCAATCGTAATACCTCCACGGTACATCATTCCATGAGGGAGTAAAACGTGAATTTGCATCGCAAACTTTCCTTATCTATATATAACACTGTGCGACAGCCAAAACCAGCCCAGACTTTTTTAACATTTTCTGAAAGTATACCCCCAGTTAGGATTTTCATGTCTCGGCCGAAGTAGTTTGAAAACTACTTACTCGAACAAATTGTTAAAATAAATGTCTGAGCGAAATTAAAGCATAAGACATACATGAATAGTAAAATTGCATGGAATATATTTTTATAACAAATTTTAACCTTGTTGCTCCCGCCTGAAAGGGTCGTATTGACCCTTACTTCAAGAAACCCCGCATAAAGCAAATTTAGAAGGTTGTTAGAGGATTGATATATTTTAGAAAATAATTCTTCGGAAAATTTTACTAGGGGTCTTCTCAGGCAAAAACTTCATGCCACCGATCTCTATAAAATTAAAACAGAAGAAGAAAAAGTCTAACTTGCGCAACCTAGTTCAAAACTAGCATCTAACCGTAGTTGCGCACATTTGGCATTACAATCTACTGAGGTTTAAAAATTAAAGAGAATGATGCTTTGTATTTGGACGTTTTGGAATGCACCCTCTCTCCAATCCATAACCAGGTACCTACAAAAATAGTTAGAGAAGGGATATCTGTTAGGGACCGGTGCAAATACATACGTTACAATAAGTAGCAGAGTATACGGAATGATAAAACAAGTAAGACAACACGTGCACAGGTAGGAAACCGGCGAATGAGTGCATGAATAGTAGCAAACGAAAGTGGGATCATATGGCCAGTGTTGCCAGTTTAGCCGTTTTCCGGCTATATTTTGGCAATTGCGATAGCAAACAGCCGGAGAAAATTTGGTTTAGCCGGCAGCCGTTTTTGCCGCTTTTTCTATAGGCCTTATTTCTTATCGCATTATTGGCCGACTGGTAAGTTCACTTACCAGCACTTTGTTTAAGCATACAGCCTTACATACATATGTCACCCACGGCAAGTTTTGTTGATGTATATCGTTAATTAGTTCATTTTAAGAAATTTCGTTATTCGTATCGCGACACCTATGCGGTACATTTCTTTTTAACCGACTTCCCAAATTAAGAAAGGTTATCAATTCGGCGGAATATTTTTTTTTATGTATGTTGCCGCATAACTTTGGGGACCACGTTAGCCGATTTCTATAATTCTTTTTTTTAGATAAAAGATGTTACCTCGCAGGTGATCCCATATTATTTTGGCTTGAATACGATCATCGGATCATGAAGAAATTAACGATAATCGTAAATTTTGATATGGGAATTGAAGTCGGTTTTGTTTTTTGCTTAAAAAATAATTGTGTATGTCAAGTTTCAACTAAAATATATTCGCGTAAAAAAATTAATTATTATTTACGATTAACTGGTTTAGATGGTAATTTCACTTACCAGTAGGCCGATTGTAGTTGTAATATGCAGGGCTGCTATCAATTTTCATGAACTCACATTGGGATGCAAGTTTACCAGTTTATTTCAGTTTTTGTTGCTCTTTTTGAAGAAGATGACAATGATAATGAAGAGGCTTCTGCTGTCAGAGCTTCATCTAAAGTCGATGTGGTATATATACCAGAGTGTTCAGATTTGGCGATTTTTTTTGATATTTGCGCGTAAAAATTTAGGAAATCGCCATTGGCGGTATGCTTTGTTAAGCGCGCTTTTTTCGTAATGAATTCAACAAAAACCAAGATTCGAAATAGGATGAGGTTGGAAAGCCTTAATTCAGTAGATCAAATAAAGTGTTATATGAAGGCTAAAATATTCTGCTTGAAAACGTTTCCAATATCGAACAGTATGTTATCAAGGTTGAATAGCTCAATAAATGACAACAACAGAAATGTAAATCATTCAGACACTATAGGTGATTTTTAAGAAATTGTGGAAATAGCTGATCTCGCCTTATTATGGGGTTTTATTTAATTTTTAGCGCCGAGCTTTTAAAAACGTATTATGCGAATGATCAATTAATATGAGTTATCATAAATTTAGAATTGCGCAGTCCTATTGCAAAACGTGTTGAAACAAATATTTTCAAAAAGTATGCGTATTATATAAGTGATTTGTCTTATTTATTATTACCCTCTGAAGGTATTATATTCATTTTTGGTCTTAAAAACTATATTATAACAAGATCTCATTTTTTAAATAAAAGATTTGTTAAATCCATTTCATGAATTTTATTTAAAAATATTTGCGATTTTTGGCGATTATTTTTTTCATAACTTGCGCTTTTTTTAAACAATCTGGACGCCCTGATATATACCACCAGATGTGGATGAATTTAGTGACAACGAACAATTGAGTTAATCGATGAAAATATACCGCCTGCCGTAGACATTGCCGGCGTAATGGGAGTACAGTACCATTCGGGTGAATCAGAATTTGAGTACCTACGAGCCCCCTTCAAAAAAACCAAAGAAGACATCGTACGATCCATGTTGGAAAAATCTAACTAAAGCTTATGAAAAAAGTCCAGTAAATAATGAAGATCAACTTGTTCAGTTGCTTGTGTTAAAACTGAGTAATTTAAAATTTACACTAAAAATCCTTTATATTCAGGCAAAGAGTTCCTAATTGATTTGTTCAAACCTTTTTTTGATAACGAGACGGTAGAAATGATATTAGTTCAAACGAACTTGTATGCATCTCAGCAAAATGTTTTATTTTCCGTCGAGCTTTGATAAACATGCTGATACTGTTTTAAGCTTATTGAAAGTCATCGATTCACCATCCTGCCAGCGTTGTTGTTGTTGTTGTTGTAGCAGCATACAAGTTCCCCAAAGGGTTTTTGGGGCGTGTTGCTGGAGTGGCAGTCCTTGGCCAGATATAAATCTGGGTCGTTCCGGTTACGTAGACCCGACTGTCGTGGGAACGATCCTGCCAGCGTATTTATGTGTGCTGAATCAGAAGCGTTTCTTTGCAACAGGTAATACATTAATAAACACAAATGCACAATACAACAAGCATATGGGTGGCGTGGACTTTCTCGATAACGCTTTGGAAAATTACCGCATTGCATTGCGATCGAAGAAATGGTATAGCCCTTCTTCACGAATTTGCATGGTAACATGATATTTAATTCTTGGAAGATTCATGTTTTAGTTACAACTCAGGAAAAATAAAAATAAAAAGCCCCTGCCTCAACTGCAGTTTCATGCAAGTTTTGTAAATGAGTTATTGGTTTCCGTAAGAAAAGAGACGCAACTTCAATTTTCTGCATAAACTTCAAAGCGGTCTACATCGTCAAATCTGAGAAATTTGAATAAAACAGTTCATTGCATAGAAAGAATGCCAGAAAATCCGAGGCGATGTGTTCGTTGCCTTACTCACACTCCATTTCAATGTGTTATCTGAAATGTTCGATTATTTAAGAAATTTACTCTTTCTACTTGTGATTTATTTAAATAAAACATGTGAATTTTGATTGAAACGATTTAGCCGGTTTTAGCCGCTTTTTTCGGTAAATTTATCTGGTCGACCCAAACACTTTTGGCAACACTGCATACGACGCGAAACAGTGGTAAACTTTGGAAGGAGGCGAGCAAACAGAGTGTAGAAACAGAAGATAGTATTTGAAGTGAAAACAAACGAGCTATTTACATGTGACTTAAAATATTTGAGGTGTTCACAGTTCGTTCCAAAATGTTGACGTCAATATTATCTAACTTTTTTTGTTTTTGTGGTTGCCAAATTTTAAAACGACGCTCTCTGCATTTTGTAGCACTCAAAGGTATGCAGATTTTTCGTTAAATTTATCGGGAACGTTTTCTGTATATGATTTTTTTTTTGAACACAGTGGCTAATAAAAGCAACCGAGTAAAGTTGTAGCAAAATAAATATTAGTAAAACAATTACAATTAATTTGAATAATTATAATTTTATAAAGATGAACTGTGAACGAAATTGCCGAAGAAATATCTGGCAATACCACTATAATTTTGCCATGATTTTGGAAGATTGCTCACAGTTTGATGTCAAAATTCCGTAACCCATTTTGGAAGGAAGTGTTAATACCTCATTTTATTATTAGGGGTATTCTCGGAGTCTTGCAAAGCCCTTGCACGATGCATGGATTGCATGAAATAAACCGGTTTTCCTATGAGACACCTTTGCAAACCGTGCTCCGTGCATGGGCTTTGGAAGACTGCGAGAATACCCCCATTGATTACAACGAATAGGTTTGCGTGGATTAACTAAAGTAAACTGTGGCAGATAGAGGAAATATTACGGAAGAGAGTAAATACACACGATGATAATTTGTACATTGAAGAAAAATTTTGGATATTAAAATATGTATATGTATATTTATCCTTAATTGAAAATCTAGCACTTACAGTTTGCACAAGAATGTATCCAAAAACGTAATCGCCGATTTTTTTTTTTTTTTTTTTTTTTGTTGGTATGCAGCCGGATATCTACTTGCACTTTTTGTAGGGAATGCCAAAGAACGACACTAGGGTTTTCTCTCTAAATTGTATGCAACGTTTAAACGTGTTCGTCAATTTTTTAACACACTTAAAATTTTGTTAATAATTCAGATCGACACTTTATTATAATTTAGAATTACATATATTTGAGCGGAAAATATGAAATTCATACACACAACTCCACAGATATATCTTTTCTTTTTTTAAATTGAAGAACTGAAAATGATAAAGAAGTAGGCAATCGGCAGGATTGGGCCACCATTTGGCTGCTGACCGGCTGCTGACCGGCTGTTGATTTGAGAAATGTCGAAAACTATAAAAGGCCAGCAGCCGAACGGCGAAAACGTTGATCGTGATCTAAGCTTATTTCTTTAGCCGCCACTTCCGCAAATACGACGTGAAACACTTTCAAAGCTTTGTATCACGCCGCTAAATTATGTACTTCATATGGATTGCGATCTTGGCACAGGACGATCTTCAAATTTTTAGACACACGATTGCGTTAACAAAAATCGCACGACAGCAAAAGAGGGAAACTCACGAATTGAAGTCTACGACCTAATAAGGTGTTTAACCTGCATAAGTCGATTTTACAGCCAACTTTTAATTGAAAGCCTGGTGTAAACGGCCTTTCAACTAATCGCTTTCAACGAAATTGGTCGGCAGCCGACTATTGATTTAACTAACCGCATCTAAAATGCTCTGTAAAATCGACTCATATAAACACCGTATAAAGAGCACAGTTGGTACAAAAACAATTTAAAGGACAACACGACTGCAAATACGACTAGAACACTCCGATTTAAAGAATACAAAAAATACTCGTACACCACTACTACTGACACAAAAGGATTATGCACGAAATTTCAAACCGCGACGGGATACACACGGACACACGCACACGCGTATTTATGAATATACGTACATATATTTTCAGTTAAATATACATACATATGTAATTACGACGAAATACGAGTTAAATTAAAAACAATGTGAAAGAAAATACTAATGTACAAATATAAACAATTTTCAACAAGGAAAAAATTGAAATGATGCAAATTTAACATTTAACTTTCAGTTTTCGAAACAAAAAGCAATGCACGACGCGTTTTTGTAACCTCACGAAAAGGGTGTGTACTGTTAATGGGAGGGGGTAGGCGCGAAAATATGACTCGCAGAGATCTTTGCGCCAAGCCAAATACAGGGAGATCACAGTTAATACTTGATCGAAATCTTCTGACGATCACTTACAGTATTTTTTCAGGAACTTAGTTAATTGCTGTTTTGGTTGAAACTGGCACTACCAAACTGATGTTGGACACCTCACTTTTAGTTGAAATTAAATTGGTTTATAAAATTATTAATTTTCACATGTGTTTCTTGCTGCCGCTTGTTTGCTGGATTTCATACAAACACACCGATGAATTCTGTGTAAAAATTGAGACTGAGATTCTGTGTTGTTAAAAGCAAATGAGGAACCATCGACAACGCAAAGTACGACGGCGACGACGAAACGGCAACGAAGAAGCAGTAACGGCAAGCATACGATCAAAAATCTTTTATTTCATTGCCTTTACTTTAGGTGTTTTTGTTTTCATTCAATTTGCTTCTTCGCTTCGTTCGTGCTGTTTCGACTTCTATTTTACTCCCCTATTCTTGCAAACGATTGGCCTTCTTCTTGTTCTTGGTGTTGTGCAGCGGCATGCACAATGACGCACATAAACATAGCAAAATGCAATGATTTGCAAAGAAATACAACGACAAAAAGTAAAGAGAAACCTTTTGGATATGAGCGGACAACATTAGCCCCCTTTCAGACACAGCAAGTCTTGAAAGCAATTTTTATAGCATTCTCTGTTGTGTTTTCTCTTTGCTTCCACACGCGTCAAGTTTTATTGAATTCAAGTTCTCGGATCTTTAAATAAGGGTACGAAAATAAACTGTACAAAACAATTCCCATTTGCTCATCGATCATCATATCATTTGTGGTTTTGTACAGTTTTGTAAATAGTCAGAAACAAATTGTAAGATTCACTGTCATTTTCCCCAACGAGAAACGTTTGCTTTTCGTTTGTGACAATTGTACCATAGGGTACGTTTTATATGTATGCAAACGTTTCAATTACGTGAAAAATAATTTTTTCTGTAAATTTTCATATCCAATTCAATTAAAAAACATTTTTATTTTTTTTATTCATTGCAGCCATTCGTTTTGTATTTGTTTATTGCATATATGTACATACATAAAAATATTTTCCCTGCACGATTCATTTCGTTTGTTGTTTCGTCTGTAACTACTAAACTACTGTAGTGTACTATCGCCAAAGTGAACTCAGCCGTTTTGTTTCGTATTGTACCGAACTGTTAAAGTAATAAACGAAACGAAATAGTAACGTACAATATAGTTTATTTTCGTACACTGCTTTAAATGGGAAGCAACGAAAAGATCAAAAGAGAACAAGTAAACTTGAAACGAATTGACGGTACGGAGGTATCTGTACTCTTCCCCTCTCTTCCCACCATCATTACCAGGATCGAGCAGACTTGAAAGCAAGACTTGACGTGTCTGAAAGGGGACTTACGAAACTCAGTCGTAAAGCGCAAACAAAATAATGGTACCAAATTGTGCGTACGCTAGACACAAAAACAATGCAGCGTGATCTTGGGGTAAACCAGTGTTGCCATGGGCAGTCAATTTTTTTCGCCGAACTGAAGGCAACAAACTTCCAACAAAAAATGCTACCAAACATTTATCAAACTTTTTTTCTTCCAAAAAGAAAAAACGTTTAGCGATTGAGAATAAAATTACTTGCATTTCATTTTTTTCGCTTAATTTTTTATCTTTATTAGTTGTGTGTATACTGAACATATCGACCTTTAATAACAATGTGAATTTTTTCATAATTTTAATTTTGTGGGAAAACGCAATAAAATTTTAATCAATTATTATTGTTGGTATACAAAAGGGCTGTCCCTAATCATCCGAAAATTCCGGGCGAATACTTATTATTGCAACGGACTATCCGGATTATTATTGATTAATTATTCGTCCGGAATTTCCTTTTTTTTTCATTTGGAAAATTGAACAGTTTATAATTTATTAGTTAGTGTTGCCAGAATTTACTTCAGCCATACGGGGTAAACGCATAACATATCGGAGAAATACGGGATTTACAAAAATTAATCGGGACAAAAGAAAAATATAGGATTTACTTTAGATGCCCAACTAACCATATATTAACAAAGGTGATCCATTTCAATCAAGTAATGTTCACATCAGAGATGCTCAACAAGCAAAATAACTCAACGAAAAGTTGTTGTTGTATGCCTTTGCCAGCTCACTATGGTCCCAAAGGACACCTGTATTAGACGTACACTTTCCTTAAACAGAGACAATCAGTAATTTTTTTTTATAAAAACGGCCCGAAAATATCTGTTGCGCGGACATGAGTCTCTTATGAACGGACAACAATATTTCTCTTTATAACAATATAAAACAAACACCGCTTAGGCAGGAAAAAGGAACAAAATTTTTAAGTACCTAATGGGATACATTTATATTGGAACGGCAACTCTGATCAGATCTTTTATGATATTTGAGCAAGTTGTTGACAGAGAACGTTTTTCTACAATAGCTCTCATTTCGGGCTTTGTTGTTTATCGTGTTTTCTCACTCATTTATAGTATATCGTAAATGAGATGCGGAGCAAGTCTCCAAATGAGTGAGCTTTCCAGCAATACATGGCTGTCAGAAGTGTTGCCGGAAGATTCCAAATAAGAAAGCTGTATAAGCTTAAATAATAAGTTAGAAAAAGGTCAACATTTTAAACCTTTTCTTTCATTTTCACCTATATTTACATTGCGTCGCCTGGGTAAAAGATTGTCGTATGTTACGCACATACGTATGACGCTTACGAAAATCTTTTACCGAGGCGACGATTGGAATTAGTATGTTACAAACAATTTAATTGTTCACTTAGGTCTCTTTTTATGCGGATTTGAAATTATGCGGTTTTGAAACCAATTTTTGCTGTAGCGATTTTGCTTTTTTGAGAGTTTTTATGACTTTTTTTTAGTGTGTAAGAGACAATGCTTCTGATAAATAATTTGTCTTTGTATTTTAACACAATTCATGTATTTATTATTGTATTGTTTTTTGATTGAAATACAGATAAATTTTATTTTTTCATTAATGTTCAGTTTTACATGGAATACCAAATGTTGAAGTGAAGAAATAAATTTGTTTTTTTATGCTTACTATTGCCTCACTGGATTTTTTATGCGGTTTTTTTTTAATTTTTACACGAACTATCTCAATTTATGCGGTTGTTGAAAGTCCCCCTGTTCTTCTATGAAAGTAAATAACTTTTTTATGCGGATTTTTTTATCCGGGTTTCTGAGGAACGCATGTACCGCATAAAAAGATACCTAAGTGTACTACACTGAACCAAAAATCCATCTCTGGATCTAAAAAAAACTTTCCTTACTTTAAGGTAGAAAATTCTTCCGAATGAGTAAAAAATTCTCCCGAATGCGTAATTTTTTTCGGAATGTGTAAAAACGTACATGAAAATATGGAGCCGTGGATGTAATCTATCATTTTGAAGAAATGTTGCTCATGAAAAGAGGATAAAACTCCTTTAGTGCTGTTTCGTTCCCATTTTTCTTCATTTTGATTGCTGCTTTTCTTCAATTAAGAGAACTTTTTTTTGGTGTATGTTAGTTACAAGTTGCAATTTTTAAAATTCTTTTTATCACGCTATTTCGTAGAACAAGGGGGTGGTAGTTGGGGTTAATAGTTCAAACTGTGGAGGGGAATGTGCATAAAAATTTGCCATCATTTTGTTTAAGCTAATGATGGTAAACAATTTTTTAAGATCTCAAATATTAGAGCTTTTAAAAAAATTGAAAACTGCGAATTTTTTACAGCTTTTTCAAAATATGGAGCTGATGGAAACTTTATGCTTACAGATGCGTAATCAACACAAAAATATCTATCAAAACCAGCTTTAATTTTTTTATATTTTTGTTGGACTGTGTTATCCAATAAAAAATTAGGAAAAATTGTAATTTCGGTTTTTTTCTACAGAAAATTTTCCTTATATGGTCTATAACCATGGCACAATTATTACAGGTATTGCCTTCCCAGAGAGGTTTGTTTCACTTCGAAAATCGTGCTCCCTTATTTTTAACCGACTTCCAAAAAAGGAGGAGGTTATCAGTGCGTCGGAATATTTTTTTTTTTATGTATGTTATCCCATAACTTTGGACCACGTCAACCGATTTCGATAATTATTGCATCGGAAAGGTAGTGTCTCAGAGGTGGTCCCATACTAATCTGGTTAAGATCCGATCAGTGGATCATGAGTTATATATATATGTATATATATATTTTTTTATATGATAATTGAAGTCGGTTTTTTTTGCTAAAAATTACTTGTCATTTTGACGCATTTCAATGTTGTTTCTTTTACTTTTATTTGGCTTTGTTTTTGGGTTTCGCTCATTTTAATTTTTATAATTTAAAAAAAAAAAAAAGAAAAACCGTTTGAAATAGTGAGGAATAAAATTTTTTGATTTGTTTACCAAGCAAATGTTTATTTTTCCGCTTTTGCAAATTAAATAAAAAAATATGTGGACATGTATGGTATATGGTGTACCGAAATATCCCCCTTTCCTTTTCCTTACAGTAAACCTTTTAGTGTCGGCAACAATGATATTTTTCAAATAAGGCAGATCGAAATATGCGCTCTCTGGGAAGAGAATACCTGTAATTATTGTACCATGGTCTATAATACCCTTCGCTCCCCTATTTAGTTCCAGCAAGAACGACATAACGTATTCTCCAATGCACTTACAAAATCTATACATATAATAAAATTGTAAAAGGCTGATGTCTGTACATTAAAGAAATTAAAATCAAAATTAATGTGCGGGGTCTTTATTAGAGCAACAGAAGCCAAATCAACCATTTTTAGAATTTTTGTCTGTCTGCTGTCAGTCTGTAAGTTTGTCGCCTATCACTCGAAAACTAATGCATGGAATCGAATGCAGTTTTCACCGATGTATTGCCAGAGGTCTAACTTAAAATATAGAACGAAAAGAATTAGAGAGTTGCCACCTGTTTGAAAATTTCAGGTTAAGTAAATTGATAAGAAAAAGTGAATATTGCATATGGTCATAAAAAGAAAGAGGTTTAAGAAGCCTTACAGCCAAAAATATATTTTTAGGGTTGCCACCTGTTTTAAAATTTCAATTAAATTAAATTTATAAGATAAATTGAATATTGTAATACGGGTATCAAACTGAAGAGGTTTAGGAAATTCTACTGATGAAAATATTTTTAGAGGAGGGTTGCCACCTGTTTTAAAAATTTTATTGAATTAAATTGATCAAACAAATGAAATCTATATCTATCCTTGTAATAAAATTGTAACATGCAGATGTCTGTAAGTTATAGATATTAAAGAAAAATTAATATGGGGTCGTTATTAGGGCTACAGAGGCCAAATTAATAATTTTTAGAATTTTTGTCTGTCTGTCTGTTTGTATATTTGTGCGCGCATCACTCGAAAACTAATGCATGTAATCGAATTCAGTTTTCATCGATGTATCGCTAGAGGTCTAACCTAGAATATAGAAGGAAAAAATTAGAGAGTTGCCACCTGTTTGAAAATTTCAGTTTAGGCAAATTGATACTATAAAGTAAATATTGCAATATGGCTGTCAAAAGAAAGAGGTTTACAAAGGCTAACAGCTGAAAATATTTTTGTGGAAGGTTGCTACCTATTTGAAAATTTGTATTTAGTTTAATTGATAGCATAAATTAAATAATGCAATATTGGCATCAAACTAGGTTAGGAAAGTTTAGTGCCGAAAATATTTTTAAGGGATCTGCCACCTGTTTGGAAATTGCAGGTTAAGTAAATTGATAAGAAAAAGTGAATATTGCAATACGGGCATCAAAAGAGAGAGGCTTAGGAAGGCTTACAGCCAAAAATATTTTTTAGATTTGCCACCTGTTTGAAATTTTGAATTAACGAACGATAGGCATCACGAACGATTTGTCTGCAGAGGAATGCTTCAAAAATTAGCCATCATTTTAGTCGGTTTAGACCAGAGGTTCCCAAACATTTTTTTTTCTCGTAGACCCCTTTCAAAAATTTACTGGTATCGGTGGACTCTTGCTGATACATTTCTAAATATTCCCCAATATTTCCCAAAGCTCGTAAAAAAATTAAATGTGAAAATTAGATCTAACAATGCAAATTTGCATCGCGGGTGAATTCAAAAACTAAACTCAGAGTGGCCAAAATAAAATTCAAATATTTTCTTGTGTTCTATTTATAAAAATAATGTGATTACACACTTGTAGGTTTTAAAAAATAGAGCCCGTAAATACATTAAAATACTCTCTCGCTCAGAAGAGTTATATTTTTTAAGAGCACTGCGAGCGCTAGCGTTATTTACATTATAATCACCATAAACTCATCAAATGTTCGGCCCACTCATGACTTTGCACGTGGAGCATATGTAAAATAGTTTATTTGTGTTAATGGAATCATTTTTATTTTTATCGCGCTGAGTTTTAAAGTGAGGCGAAAAATATTTATCAGGTTTTTAAAAGACAAGACTTAAAACATCAAAACGGCAAAGCTTTTTACGCCAAACTTTTAATTCAGAAACTGACAATAGAGAAAAGAACGAGCCTAGAAAAATCGATGACAAACAACCAAGCAAGCGCAAAAAGTGTCCACCGTTTCATTCTCTTCAAGGCAGGATGTCATTTACGCATATCAGGTGATTGTGCCACGTGAAGTGATCAGTCAGCAGTCCAGCAAGTTGTCTGCAGTGTCGTCTGCTCAGTTAGAGCAAAAAATTAGATATACCTTGTGAGATTGAAGGCAACATGAGTTTTGCCCACCTGCATCCCCTCCATGACTCTCAGTCATTTCGGAGTGAAGTATTCACACAGTATCTGATGGTGGCTTCGATTGCCGAAGGTGGGAGTGCTAAAACTACTTGTGGACCGAGGAATGCCTGGTCTGAGCAAACTCTGGCCAAATGATCAGATGTCTCATAACTAGGTACTCCAGAGTGACCTGGTACCCAGAGTAAAACAACCTCGTTATGTTCACCATCATATTTTAGTCGAGACTTGCATTGCGGAACTAGTTTGGAAGTACTTAAATAGAGGGCTGGTCAATGCCTTAAGTGCAGTTTGGTTGTCGCTGCAGTCATGTAAACTCTTTCCCCCCGCCTATGTTCCACCACGTAGTCCATGACTTTGAGTATTGCAATTACCTCAGTCTGGAAGACCGAAGCATATTCCCCTACAGAAAAGGGAACTCATCTCCATTAACCTCGAAAAAGACCCCAGATCATGACCCAGAGTCAGTTTTGGAGCCATCAGTAAGAAGATTCGATAATTTTTGAGTCCGGTCTCAGCTATGGAATCATACCAGCATTCAGTCTCAGGGAACTCAACATTATAGAATCTCTTCAACAAAGGTAATGGTGTTTAAGTGTTTAAATCTCTGCCGCCAGCAAATTTTCGCCGCGCCCCACTTATTATCATACCAGCATCCGGTTCTTTTTAGTCTGCAGGTGGCCTTTAAGGCTTCCCCACGTGAAAACACAAAGTGACGGTAAGTGCAGAAGTGCGTCAAGAGCACTATACACCACTCAAAAAATTAAAGTTGAATAAAGAGGCTATGAAGCAACCATTTTGGTTCTTTACATCGAAACCAGATAAATTTTCGTGGACCCCCATTTACACCTCATGGACCCCCATATTTTGTTCACGTCACCGTGGACCCCCGTCGAGTCTTCCGTGGACCCCTGGGGGTCCACCTGAACCACTTTGGGAATCACTGTACTACAGCAGTGTCTTCATCGGGTGAACTCATGGTATTAAATGAAAGGCGTTTGTGTAGCTATCATACCGCAAATGGTATCGCATGTCGCATCGAGTATCGCATCGCTCTAGTGTGCACTGCGCGCATTTCATATCGCATCGCGTATCGTATCGCGCATCGTATCGCATATCTCATCGCATATCGTATCGCTCTAATGTGCACGGTTCCTTATACAGACTAAAAAGTAAAAAATCATTATATCTCTAAAACCAATTACGATGGGGAACAGAAACTTAGCATGGAAGCATAAATTGCAAATACTCTACTTATGGCGAAAACTGGTAGGCATTAGAAAAGGGTGCGTGGCACCTCCCATACAAACTGAACTTCTGATATAACTTATCTCTGGAACCGCTTACTCTAACGTCCTGAAATTCGACACAGCTACATATGCTATTAATACCGTACTTATGGCGAAAAGTGGTAATTATTGGAAAGGCTTTTTCTATATACCTTTACGTAAATGCGCAAGTATCACTCGATTGGGAAACATTTGGTCCTAGATTTCTAAATCCCACTGAATTATTGTGACTTTGTTTTTAATTTTTGGAAAAAGGTAAAATTTGTGAAAATTTTGAAGATTTTTTTTTAAATTTAGCTCAAAGTTTTAAGCTTTGGGTTTTATGAGATTTGTTATAGACTGCATACCTATTTATATACACAAAATGATATCCGTTTTCGTTGTTCGGAGTAAACTCAAAAACCACTGAATAGAATTCCGTCAAATTGTCGGAGGTATTACCTTACATATATCTATAGCCTTATTATATGCTAGAAAACTCGCTACGTGGTGCCGGAGTAGAGTTATTTATACAAGTCGTATTTATTGACCGATTTCGTTAAAATTTTAAATGTAAGCTAAGTACATTTATGATGAAAAATTATTTTGACCCGCTGAGTGGCACTGGAGTCGAGGTTAAAATACACAATACGTATTAATTTTATGGTAAGCAATGGTTTTGCAGAAAATCGACCCAATGGATGGCGCTGCAGCCGAAATATATAGAAACCCCATGTGGTTGGTCTGCTTTGGCCCTATGTTTAAGTTATACGAATTTAGTTTCAGATGGCTTAATGAAGGATGCATTAAGTATGCATCGAAAGACCGCAAAATTGTGTAAGCGCATCATTGTCTGACGCCACCATGCACCCTAAATGCGAACTTGCATCTACCTAGAAATCAGTTCATAAATTTAATACGAATTGTAAAAGTGGCGAACTAACATGGAAAGATCATCGTAGGTATATTAATTGCTTCATTTGAATGATATTCAAGAGATCACACGACTCATTTAGCTAATGTACGGGAAAACTTTTCATACTGTGATTCTTGACCCTCCTACAACAGAAAACGCACATCTGGGCTCTTGAGTTTCCTCTTAGTCCATTTTATTGGTTTATGCATCGGACCAATGTTGTATTACGCATGCTTGGCAGAGATCTCGCAGGTGGAAATGAGACCATCGGTGAAGCTCATGACATCGAAAGGGATAAGTATACCATATCGATAGCTGAGTGGAAGATTGACTTATCTCGGCAGCCAGTTCGAAAACACCCTATCTCAGAAAATTTTTCAACGACGCGCTACTTCAGAATTTTATTGAAAAACACCCTATCTCAGAATTTGGTTGTAGAACGCCCTATCCCGAATTCTGAAATTGGGCGTTCTTCAACCAAATTCTGAGCTAGATGTTTTTGAACTGGCTGCCGAGATAGGTTGATCTTCCACTCAGCCATAGATATGGCATCACGCCGTTACTATTCTTGGCATGTGTGACGAGGATACTGCGCTTTAGTGGTTTCAACGTAAACTAAAATTTTTTACTTTAAAGACTATTTTTGCTTTTAAACGCTCTTTTGCATTGGGCAAGTGGGTATTGGCTAGTCTATACATATAATAAAATTGTAACAGGTCGATGTCTGTACATTATAGATATTAAAGAAAAATTATTGTGGGGGTCCTTTATTAGAGTACCAGAAGCCAAATCAACAATTTGTAGAACTTTTGTCTGTCTGTCTGCATGGATTTGAATGCAGTTTTCATAAAAAATATAGAAGAAAACAATTAGAGAGTTGCCACCTGTTTGAAAATTGCAGTTTCAGTAAATTGATAACACAAAATAATATTGCAATATGGGCGTCAAAAGAAAGAGGCTTAAGAAGGCTTACAGCCAAAAATATTTTTTTAGAGTTGCCACCTGTTTGAAAAGTTTAATTTAATTTATAAGATAAATTGAATATTGCATTATGGGTATCAAACTGAAGAGGTTAAGGAAATTTTACTGTCGAAAATAATTTTAGGAAGGGTTGACACCTGTTTGAAAAATTTTATTGTATTAAATTAATGAAATAAATTAAATCTATATCCAGGGACCGTAACGGTTATAAGTTTTATTATAAAAATCACTTTTTAATCGTTAGTAACTGAGTTTTATTTTTTGCTCGGAAAATAATCGTTACGTTTTAAGTTTTATTGTTTGCTCGGAAAATAATGATTACGTTTTAAGTTTTATTTTTTGCTCGGAAAATAATGGTTACGTTTTAAGTTTTTTTTTTTGCTAGGAAAAAAATGGTTACGTTTTAAGTTTTATTTTTTGCTCGGAAAACAATCGTTACGTTTTAAGTTTTATTTTTTGCTCGGAAAATAATCGTTACGTTTTAAGTTTTATTTTTTGCTCGCAAAATAATCGTTATTTCTTGAGGTTTATGTTTTGCTCAGAAAATAAAACTTAATTTTTGCGTATGCGTATGCGCTTTTTTGCACTTTTTCTTTAGAAATGTGGTGCTCTTCGTTTCTGCCCTGTTATCTGTATTTTCATTACCCACTCCACAGTGGCGTTAAAGGTTCAATGCAGCCGCCCCCTGTCTATTTACGCATGCGCATTTAATTTTATTGAGGCTAGAAAATTTTAATGCCGAGAATAGTTTTAGGGGATTTGCTAACTGCTTGAAAAATTGTATTCATTTAAATTTGTAAAATAAATGAAATATAACAATACGGGCATTAAACTAAAGAGGATTAGGAAGCTTACTTTTGAAAATATTTTTGAAGTGGATTGTCACTTATTTGAAAACTTTAATTCAGTTAAATTGATAAGATAACCTAAATGTTGCCATATGGGTATCAAACGAATATCTGTATATAATAGATATTAAAGAAAAATTAATAGGGGGTTTATTAGATCAACAGAAGCCAAATTTATAATTTGTATAATTTTGGTCTGTCTGTCTGTAAGTTTGTATTGCGCATCACGCAAAAACTAATGTATGGAATTAAATGCAGTTTTCACCGATGTACATATTGCTAGAGCTCTAATTGAAAATATAGAATCTTTTTTTTTGTTTTAGTTTATCGTCGATCATTATTCCTAGGTATTTGAATGTATTAACTTTTTCCAGTGCATCGTGGTTTATGTTTAGAGTTAGCAACAGACTGTTCTCAAAATTCCGCCTTGATATAACCACAAACTTAATTTTATTGACATTCAATTAAGTGTGTTCGAACATAACCAATCGCACTTTTTTGGAACTTCTGTGAGGAAGGTTTTTCGATAAAAAAAATGCCAAAACTTTTTATTGTTGCTGCCAAAAAATTAATAAATCTGACACATCACGCTTTACAATTTAATACAGTTCTCTGTACATATAATGGCTGCATTTCTTTATTCATTCTGAACGTTTGAAATAAACTTTTTGTTTACTTATTCTTTAGAATGTTCCTTGAAAATAAATATTACGAGCAAAAATTTACTCGGTATGTAGCTCGAGATATTCCTAAAATTCTTATACAGACTAAAACGTAGAAAACCAATAGGTATCTAAAACCAATTACGCTGGGGAACTGAAACTTAGCACTGATGCATATATTGTAAATGTATTGGAAAAGGGGGCGTGGCACCTTTCATACAAACTTCTCATATAGCTTATCTCTGGAACCGCTTACGCTAACGTCCTGAAATTCGGCACAGCTGCATGTGTTATCAATACCGTACTTAAGTCCAAAAATATTAATTATTGGAAAGGCTGGATCGATATACATTTACTTAAATGCCCAAGTATCATTCAATTGGAAACCACATTCTCCTATATTTCTAAAGCCCGCTGAACTATTGTAACTTTGTTTTTAATTTTTAGGAAAAGGTAAAATTTATGTGAAAATTTTGAAGATTTTTCTTTAATTTCTCACAAAGAATGGAGCTTTGATTTTACATGTTTCGCTATAGACTGTCCTATCTACCTATTTGCCTAAATTGGGAGGATCATTACGATATTATGCGTCAATGGTTTCTGCAAGCCATCTCCAATTATGTTCCGTCTAGGCAAATCGTAATAAATAGAAAGCCTCCGTGGTTCAATTCAAAGCTTTCCCATTTAAAAATGTTAAAAATAAAGCATATAAAAAGCTGAGAAATAGTAATAATGAAGAGGATCGGCAGAAATTTATTTTTCTGAGAAAGAAGTTCGACTCTCTCCAGAAGTTTCTATTTAAGCAATATATGTTCAAAGTGGAATCGGACTTGAAGTCAAATCCTTCTAAATTTTGGTTTTTCATAAGTTCAAAGAGGCAAACTAATGGATTTCCTACTAGCATGGAATATGGTGGTTTAATGTCTGATAATACGGAAGATACTTGCAACCTTTTCGCTCAACTTTTTCAGAAAGTTTACACAAAACATAATACTTCTACGTTTCCATACTTTACCCATACTGAATTACCAACAATTAGTTCTTTTGAAATCACTGCAAATGATGTTCGCCTCGCAATTTCGAACTTGAATTCAAGCTCTAAGGTAGATACTGAAGGATTTTCTCCTGTGTTTTTCAAAAACTGCGCTGACTGCTTAGCTAACCCTATTGCACTGCTTTTCCAGAAATGCTTAAAAAGTGGATCTTTTCTTGAGCCTTGGAAATTATGTTCAATAGTAGCTATATTCAAATCTGGTGACCGTAATGACATTTGTAATTATCAGGGACCGTAACGGTTATAAGTTTTATTATAAAAATCACTTTATTAACTGAGTTTTATTTTTTGCTCGGAAAATAATCGTTACGTTTTAAGTTTTATTTTTTGCTCGGAAAATAATGGTTACGTTTTAAGTTTAATTTTTTGCTCGGAAAATAATGGTTACGTTTTAAGTTTTATTTTTTGCTCGGAAAATAATCGTTACGTTTTAAGTTTTATTTTTTACTCGGAAAATAATCGTTACGTTTTAAGTTTTATTTTTTGCTCGCGAAAGAATCGTTTTTTCCTGAGTTTTATTTTTTGCTCAGAAAATAAAACTTAATTTTTGCGTATGCGTACTTGAATGACTTTAATTTATTGCGCACCTTTGAGATGAAGGATTTAGGTGTTTACTTTGACTCGAAGCTCTACTTCTCTAAGCACGTTGACTTTATTATGGCCAAATCATTTGCCATGATTGGTTTCATAAGGAGGAACTCTGAGGACTTTAAAGGTCCTTTGACTTTGAAGTCGCTCTATGTTTCGTTGGTAAGAAGTAGACTTGAATACTGCTCATTCATTTGGAATCCGTACTACGATACTCATTCAGAAAAAATCGAAAAGGTTCAAAGAGTGTTCACTAAAATAGTTAATTCAAACTAAATTGGCAGAATGGCCTTGCATCATATACTGCCAGACGTAAGTTGATGGGGCTCCAAACTCTTCATGAAAGAAGAATTTGTTCGTCCCTTATTTTTGCATATAATGTCATGAATGAGCACATCAATTGTCCATTGTTAGCCAGTTTATTTAAATTTTATATTCCACCGCGAGATTTGAGGCGAAATAGGTTACTTGTCGACTCGGTTCATAGAACTAGTTATGCGTCAGTAGTAGATCAATTCGGCTATGTAACAGATATTATGAAGATCTCGATTTTAGTGCAAGTTTGGATAGATTTAAGCTCCAACTATTTTCTATTTTTAATTAATTAATTAGTCTGTCAAAAGCATTTGACTTTGTAGACTGTAAATAAATAAATAAAATAAAAACTATAGCCGTTTTCGTTGTTCGGACTAAACTCAAAAATAAATGAATAGGTGGTGCTGGAGTAGAGTTATGTACCTCTACGATGGAAAATTCTTTTGAGAAAAATTTACCCGACGAGTGAAGCTGGGGTCGAGGTTGAAATTCATAACACGAATTCATTTTATGGTAGGCAATGGTTTTGCAGAAAATGGACTCAATGAAACCCCGTGTGGTTGGTCTGCTTTGGCCCTATGTTTAAGTTATATGAATTAAGTTTTCAGATGTCTAAATGAAGGATGGAGTTATGTTTGTCTGACGCCTTCATGTACAATCATGCGATCTGGCATCTACCTAGAAATCAGTTCCTAAATATTACCTCGAGTTGTAAAAGTGGCGAATTAACAAGGAAAGATCACCGTAGGTATATCAATTCTTTCATTTGAAAGATGTTCAACAGATCACACGACTCATTTAGCCAATGTACCGCAAAACTTTTCATCCTGTGGGACAGCGGGGATTCTTGGCCCTCCTATAACAGAAAACGCACTTCTGTGCTTTTGAATTTCCTTATACGAACTTTTATTGGCATACGCATCGCACCAATGTTGTAGTTGCAAGGTCATAGAAAAATATTACACATGCTTGGCAGAGATCTCACAGGTGGAAATACGACCATCGGTAAAGTTCACGACACCGAAAGGGATAGGTATTCCATATGGTATCACAGCGTTACTATTATTGGCCTATGTGTGAGGAGGATACTGCGCCTTGGTGGTTTCAACCTAAACCAAAAATTTTGACTTTAAAGACTATTTTTGCTTTTAAACGCTCTTTTGCATTGGCCAACGCAAAAGGTCTTATTAGGTGGTGCGAAGTAAGCGGGCATTGGCTAGTCTAGCATAAAATAATCGTTTTAAAGAATTTATATTGTAGTTTAAGAATTAAACCTTAAAATGTAGGTTGAAATGTCACACCCGTCACCGTAGAATGAATTTGTTATGCAAACATTTTTGATTCTGTTTTAGCAATGTTTTTTGAGCTTTGTCCTCGATTTGTTTGTTAGAAAAAAACGAAAATAACAGCAAAGTCTAAGCGGTAGAAGTTATTACTGCTATTTTGGAAATCCTCCTCATGATATTTCTTATTCTAAAGGTGCTGTGCATTTTCTTTTACCGCCCCAAACAAATAAATTGTCAAACAGTAAAAAATCAACGGTTTTATGTAGCCACTTGGAACTTGCACTTTATTTTATTAAAATTGCATTGGCTACGAAACTGCGTACCCGAAATTCGTCTAAAAATATGAGTAACTTATGCACTGTAGGTCATTAGGATAGAACATAACTTTGGTGGCATGTTTTTTAAATTTGTATAAAATTTTAATTTAAAAATCGGATACACAAATAATGAATATTAAACAAACCAACAAAGAGTATGCTATTCAAACGACTGGGAGTGTAGCAACCCCAAAAACATAAGAATCTGCTGTCATTTGTTCTTTTTTAGTGTCTTGATCTCCAATAGCATAAATTTTGTATGCAAAATCTAATTTACACTACTAGTTTAGACGCCATAGTTGAGACGCTATGTTGCTTTTTCAAAAAGCCACACTGTTTTTAATGGAAGACATCTAGGCGATTTAAGATCTCAAATTCCGAGCCTAGAATAAAAACATAGGTACTCTGCCTTTGCGACCTGTTCCAAAACTAAAAATGTGACAGGTTAAATTAGTGGTGACATACCATGACGCCATAGCCATAACCGCAACCACAGTAACTATCATCGATTATAGGTACCATAACCATAAACGGCCTTTCCGACCATGATCAACAGCTTGTCCACAGCGCGGAGCGGAAGCTAGGTCTTTCCGTCCGCCGCACAGAAAAGTAGACTAGAGACTAGACCACACCAGCTACCGAACCTGCTATTTTATATTATTGTTATTATTATAACAAATTAATATGTATAATTAGCCTACTCTATAATATATCACACATACTTAAATATCTAAATCTTTTAAGCTCATTTGTCTGTAAGAAAACATTTTTCTGCAGACTAAATAAATAAATAAATTCATTAAAATAATGTGGTTGCACACTTGCAGGTTCAAAAAAATAGAGTTCGTAAATCCACTAAAATAGTGACCTAGCGTTATTTACAGTATCTTCACCATAAACTCATCAAATGTTCTGCTCACTCATGACTTTGTACGTGGAGTATTTGTAAAATAGTATATTTGCGTTGGTGGCATCATTTTTATTTTTATCGCTCCGAGTTTTAAAGTAAGGCGGAAAATTTTTGTCAATCACATTTTTAAAACACAAAATTTAAAACAACAAAACGGCTAAGCTTTTTGCGCCAAACTTTTAATTCAGAAACTGTCAGTAGATAAAAGAACATCTCAACCACTTCAATGTAGAATGGGCAAATGGACTTGTCATCTACGCCTATCACAGTCAGGTGTTTGTGCCACGTGAAGTGACCGTCAGCAGTCCAGCAAGCTTTCTGAAGTTTCGTCTGCTCAATGAGAGCAAAAAGCTTGATAGTAAGCAACATGGGTTTTGCCCATCTGCATCCCCTCGATGCCTCCCTGTCATTGCTGAGAGAAGTATTCACACAGTTTCTGATGGCTGCTTCGATGGCCGAAAGTGGGTGTACTAAAACTGGTTGCGCACCGAGAAATGCCTGGTCTGCGCCAATTCTGGCCAAAAAGTCTGATGTCTCATTACCAGGTACTCCTGAGTAACTTGGCACCCAGAGGAAAGTAAGCTCGTTATGTTTACCACCATTATTTAGTCGAGACATGCATTGTCTAACTAGTTTGGGAGTAGTTAGAGGGCTGGCCAATGCCTTAAGAGCAGCTTGGTTGCCACTCCAGGCATATAAACTTCTTCCTCTCCACCTATGTCCTACCACTTAGTACATGGCTTTGGGGATTGCAATTATCCCAGCCTGGAAGACCGAAGCATAGTCCCCAACAGAAAACTGAAGAGTCAGTTTTGGAGCCATCAGTGAAGAATCGACAATGTGTAAGTCCGGTCTCAGCGATGGAATTAAACCAGCATTCAGTCTCAGGAATCTCAACATTATAGAATATTTTCACCAAGGGAAATGGTGGCGCACAATCCTGTAGCATTGAAAAAATACAACTGCTTAAACCTCTGCCGCCAGCATTTTCCGCCGCGCCCCACTCAGTGTTATACCTACATCCGGTTATTTTTAGTCTGCAGGTGGCCTTTAAGGCTTTCCACAAAGTGACAGTAAGTGTAGCAGTGCGTCAGGTGCACTATATACCACTCAAAAAAAATTAAGATTTAATAAAGAGGCTATCAAGCAACCATTTTGATTCTTTACTATCGACCGCTGGGGGTCCACCTAGATCCCTTTGGGAATCACTACTTATGCATGCATCATACATAAATGCATGCATACATTAGGGTGTCCAAAAAATTGTAAAGTCAGAATTTTAATGCTCCCACCCCCTAGAATTTTTCTATATAGAAAAAGTATAGCCCAATTTTTTATGTTAAAATCAAAAACTGTTTGGAGGTTGCTCAAAGCGTTCTATGTATTTTATTTATTTACTAAATGTTGACCTTATGTTAAAACTTAGGGTTAACACGTGTATTTAGCTATGGCATCTTTAGCCTTAAGCTTAACTTTAGGTAAAATAACTCTCTGAGATAGAATGTTTATGTGTACATATGTATGTATGTGTTATTTAGTATATTGTAGCTTAACTTAGGGCCAATTTGACAGTGCACACTGCCGTTTCTGGTGTTTAGATAAGTTGATATAAGTTTGTTTTTTTAAGGTATTCTATAACTTTGTGAATGTTGTCTAAGATAGGAAGGAAATCGATGTTGGAATTCAGGAATATTTCTGTCCTAATGGTGTCGAAATTGACGCAATGTGGTATCATATGAGGGATGGTAATGGAGGTGGTTGAGTTACAGTATGGGCAAGAGGAACGGGAATTGTGTTCACTAAATGTTCGTGCGTTAATTTCGTATGTCCAAGTCTTAGACGTTCGAATTTTGTGATGTCAAGTCTATTTACGAGGGTATTGCTTGCGTTTTGAATGGATCTGATAGTTGCTTGTTACTGTCGATATCTTTGTAACAGGTTGAAGTTTTCTCCCTGACTTTGGTGAAGTTGATTTGAAATGTGTTTTTATGTACTGCGTTATATCTTTTATGTTGTAGTTTAGTGTTAGACTCAATGGTGCTTTATTGGCCTCCTTTGCCGATTGGTCTGCAAATTCATTAATTTTGATTGTGGCGTGTCCTGGAACCCAAATAAGTTTAATTTTTGGCTAGCTGCTAATGAGTGCATTTCTAATTTGGAAGGGTTAAAGCTCGTTGTTTTCAACGGGTTGGGTACTTAAAATAACCCGCTTAAGTATCTCGATGCGGGTACTTAAACGAACATAATTATTGATGTAGTTAATCTTCTTGTTAACTTACATAAAAACATCTCTGAATAAAACATGAACATTTAATGAAGTATGTATACGCATTTTAAAACCAACATCGTAGGATTATTTAAACACATTAACACATAAAGAAAAACTTTATTAAAAAATAGATAAAGCAATGTAATTGATAATACATATTTATACATACATACAGTTTGGACCAAATTCAAAATGATACTGTTTGCCGCTTATGTTTATTAATTTTTAAGATTTTTCAATTAAAATATAGTTTATTCCCTAACAAATACCATATAACCCTAAGCTTAAAATTTTGTAGAACACTGAAAATTCATCAAAATTTCAAACTTTTCTCCAAATGCGACAAAATATTCTAAAAAATCAACTGTAATTTTTAGCCACTTGAAACTTGCATGTTGTTGCACGGACGGTGGCATTTAATATCGATTGTGGCTGCCACTGAATTTCAAAATATGTAAATATTTTAAAAATTTTAAAAGAGCCCTTAAAAGGGGAAAATTGTTACGAAAAATTTAGGTACTTAGGCGGGTTCGGTAAATAAGCGGGGAGGTACTTAAGAGAGGGATTTTCTTCAGATTTCATTAAAAAATTCATGGTGCCCAAAAATGTTGGTTACTTAAGCGGGTTAGGTACTTAAGCTGGTGGGTACTTAAGCGGGTTTCACTGTATTTAAAAAAAATTTAAAAGATTGAATAGGCCTTTTGTTGTGTACAGATTGTGTTTAGACCGTAAGAAATTAGGTTAAGTAACTAGACCTTAAGATTAGTTTTAATAGCGAGTAAGACAATTAGGTGTAACTTTAGCGAGTAAGAACCGTTTATATTTTAGAAGCCATAAGCCATATTGGAAAATAAAAGGGCATTCAGCGTTAACTAGGGAAACCACACGGTTTGTCAATTTATTTTATTCCAAGCGTTTTGCAGTACTTAGGCGGGTTAAGTAAATAAGCGGTTAGGTACTTAAAAGAGGGATTTCCTTCAGATTACATTAAAAAAATTCACGGTGCCCAAAACTGTTGGTTATTTAAGCGAGTTTCACTGTATTGCTATAGTTTCTGGCGCGTACTGGGCTGTAATCTGGAAGGCGTGAGATCTATATATTAATACGCTAACATAAATTTTGTCTCCGTTCGTTTGGTGATTCTACCGAACCGATTTCAAAACAAAGAACACCGTTGGAAAGGAACTTTTCCGTAGATGAGCGTTTTTATGGTTTCACAATTGGTTGAAAATTACGGCCAAAATCGTCGTTTAAACATTTTCGAATTTGTGTATAGATGTTGCTGCAACATGTTCAATTTGACATGTTTCGCATCTTGTTTCACTTCGTATTTGAAACTAAGCTTTGAAATAAAGATGAAGAAAGAAATTATAACGATGAAGTTAAAAAAAAGAAGGCAAAAGTGAAGATAAAGACGAAAATATAGACAATGACTGATACATAAGAATTAGGGTAACTGAAAGGGTAAGAACATTTCTTGAATTTATGAAGTGAAACTTCTTTACGGCAGTTGGTTGGTTGGGAGTAAATTGTCAAATTCAAGGGGAATAATGCACATGGAAATGGTTCTTAGCGGTTTAGCGGTTTGAGAATAAAAACAAAAAAAAGATGCCTAGAGGTACAGGCAAAAACGAAGATCAAAGTAAATTTAAACACTTTGAATTAATGGTGAAGAGGAATATGCAAAAATAAAGATAAATATGAAGAAAAGGATGAGGATGAAGATCGATATTGTTATCGATATAAAACTCGATATTTTTCTCGATATAATAATCGATATTGTTATCGATAAAATAATCGATATTGTTACCGATACTGTTATTGATTAAGTAACCGCTATTGTAATCGATATAATAATCAATATAATAATCGATATTGTTATCGATACAATAATGAATATTGTTATCGGTATAATAATTGATTAAATAATTGATTTTATTATCGATTTAGTCATTTATATTGTTGAAGATATATACAATAATCGATACTGATGATTGTTACATTTATCGATGAATTAATCGATTTTGCAATCGTTGTATTTTTCTATATGGATATTGTTATCGGTATTTTTATCGACACAGTTATCAACAGGGTTATCGATATACTAATCGGAACATGGAATGTGATCACATGTGATGTCATATAATCACATAACATTTTATCACATGATATGAAGAGACATCACATGATATTACATCACTTAATATGTTATCACATCACACGATATCACGTGACATGCCATTATATGATATGACATCACATTATATGGCATGACATCACATGACTTGACATCACATGATATGGCATCGTATGACATGACATGGCATTATATGACGTGGCATCACATGATATGACATCATATGACATGACATCCTATCACATCACATAAAATCACGTCACATCTTATCACGTCATCGCACCTCATCTCATCTACGTGAGTAGAAAAAGAAAAGGATATAAGCAAAGATGTCAAAGATAAAAACAAAGATGAAGACCAAGGTAAAGTTACCGATTTCAAAACCAAAAACACCATTGGAAAGGTAATTTTCTGTAGATGAGGAGAGTTTTTATAGCTTCGAAATTGGTTGAAAATCGTCGTTTAAAAATTTCCATATTTGTGTATGGTTGTTTTTGCAACCTGTTCAATTTAAGCTGTTTCGCATTTTGTTTTACTTCGTTTTTGAAATTAAACTTTGAAATAAAGATAAATATGAAGATGAAGAAACAAGTGATAACGATGAAGACAAAAAAAAAGGCAAAAGTGAACATAAAGACGAAAATTGAGATAAAGGCGAAAATGGAGACAATGAGAAATACATAAGAAGTACGTTAAAATTGTTGAAATTTTCCGATAGGAATCGAAATAAAATCAGCCATAAAGGTTACTGAAATTTATCGAATCATGGAAGTTTATAATTACCGACATTTATCTATGCTTATTAAGTTATCGCAACGTATCGAATTATTGAGTTGTCGAAATTTGTGGACACAGAAACTTAGTGGTCCAAATCTACAGATAGTTATCGAGCTATAAAACGTGTGGGATTAACGAAATTTGTCAAGCTAAAGAAATGTATCAAGTTAACGACATTTATTGGATTATCATTATTTTAGACTTAACGAAATTTATGGAGGTGTCGTAATGCGTGGAGTTCTTTCAACTTACAGAGTTATCGATAATTATTGATCTACTGAAATTGGTTGGTTCAACGAAGCGAAATTTATGGAATTTTCAAAATATATCGATTTATCGAAATTTCAAGGTTATATAAGCTTATCGATTTATCACTGCTTATCGAATTTTATCGTCCTAACAGAGTGTAACGAGTTATCAAAATGTTTAGATAGTTTTCGAAAAATGTGGAGATGCCAAAAGTAAAAATTTATAAAGGTTAAAAGTTTTTACATTTTTGAGTTATCGAAATTTATCGAGCCATCGAATTTCACAGTTATCAAAATTAGTCGAGTTAACGAATTTTGTTGAGTTATCGAATTTTAGTGTTCTTGAAATTCATCGCACTATCGATATGTATCAAATCATTGAAATTTATCGATAAACTTGAATGTATCGGGTCAATTCCAAGTCCTGCCAAAGTTCTCCAAAGACCTTCTCAGACAAAAAAAAAAATTAGTTACGTTTTAGCAGAAGATTTTCCGGTTAGTTAATTTTTTACCGTATAAGTTTTGCTACGTGTTAAGTTAGAAAACCTCTCCAAGGCTTCTAAAACTAGAAAAACTGTCGAATTTCGACAGTAACTGGCACTCTAGTTTTTATAATACACTTTGTGGAAGTTATGTTGAAACTGATAAAATCTTTGGTTTTTGTGCCATCAGTATATACGAAGGTATGATTTGGGTGATCTCCCTTAGTCTTACTAAAAATAGAGCGAAATATTTTAGGGTTGATATTGGATTTGGCGAACTGCCATCGATTGTAGAGGTGTTAAGTAGGCATGGCGGGTTTGTATCGTTTAGAAAATTAATGGGTGAGCATGGTATATTGAGTTGGTTCCAATTGTATCTTCTTATGAATATTTTTTCTGGGTTGCTTATGGATATTTTTGCTGGTCTGTTGTCTTTAGTTCATCAATTATTAAGCTACTAAAGTATGTGGGCAAATCTAAAAAATAGGTACACTCACCCAAACACATTTTTAATTTTTAAATTTGTGAGCACGCCTATATTTTATATACCATTTTATTCGTATTCTCTTAATAAATCCATTAAAATAAGTCTAATTCATTTGCATCAAGTGCTTCATAAGTTAGACGAGGAATGAACATGAAATAGAAAACAAAAGAATAAGCTGGGTTCAAATAACGTTGTTCAATTTGTAAATTTTGAGCAATTATTTTGTCGGCCGCTGTGGTGTAGTGGTAAGCAGTGCGCGCTTTCACTCCGCAACGCCTGGGTTCAAGCCCTGGTCAAAGCAACATCGCAAAAAAAATATAGAAATAGGTTTTTTCTTAACAGCGGTCGTCCCTCGGCAGGCAATGGCGAACCTCCGAGTGTATTTCTGCCATGAAAACAGCTTCTCATAAAAATACAATCGCCGTTCGGAGTCGGCGTAAAACTGTAGGTAAGCGCCAATCTATTATTATTATTATTTTGAAAGCTGAGCTCACTTAATTGAGACGTTCTAATTTTAATGACATCCCCCGTTTTACCAGATTGGCTCCGGTTTTCGAGATAATGGTATTTGAAATTTTATTAAACTTTAACTATTTTATTAATAACTCCCTCGTTTTGAAGTTATTTTAATAAAATTTTGCACTTAACGGGTTTTTAAGATTAATTATTCCTTAAAATTACCGAAATGGGTGCACTTTAACGTATAGCTCCAATACAACTGGTTACTCAGATATGTGCTTTTGCGCTATAACTCTAACTTCATATCTAAATAATAAATTGTATACGTGCTATATGTACGGTTGCCAGACGTACTGATTTTATCAGTACAGTACTGATTTTTCAACTCTTGTACTGATTTTATTCATTTCTTCAATCAGTACGCGAATGTCCTAATTTTTCAAAATACTGATTTGTGCTGCATTTTTAATTCAAACAAAATACTTTAGGATTTTCTTAAGGTTTTTACATAACGTTAGAACTTCCTTAAACTGTACTGTAAAAAGTAAGAAGATAATAATTTTTTTATACCCGAGCGCACTTGTGCACAAGGGTATATTAATTTTGTTCACATAACGGTTGTTTGTAACAGCCAAAACGAATCGAGATAGATATAGAC
>NW_016157092.1:151627-168576 GCF_001687245.7 Rhagoletis zephyria | reverse complement strand
CTTGAAACTTCAATATTTCGAAATTGAAGGACGCTAATTTACTCAAAATTGATACACCTCGGCTTACCATCTAGCGGAAGGTTTCGGAAGGGTGAAAAAACATATATTTAATACTTGCGCCGGGTATTTAATGTTCGGCTCCGCCCGAACTTAGACTTTCTTACTTGTTATAGTTGATATGTTTCAGATAATGTTTCATATGCCCAAGAAATTAATACAACAAAAAGATCAATCGCTTTACGGCATATCGCCGGGTCGTTACATACAAGTTGCGATAATAATATCATGATGGAGCTTAAATTATTCAAAATGAAGGCTGACGATTTTTTGTCGTGCGTTGTTAGTTATCTCGAAAATAACTTTCAGTTTAATAACAACAAATTTGCCTATAACTTACAATTATTGTTTCACAATTTACTGACATTGTTAAAGAGTTGTGCATGCGAGACATAGAGTTAGCTATATTTTTTAGCGAATTCTTAGTCTTTCAAAGTTTTTGCGTTTTGTTTGGCTTCTGTAGTTCTAATAAAAACCGACCATATTAATATTTTTTTAATATCTATAAGGTGAAGACATCGGCCTGTTACAATTTTATTATACGTATAGATACAGATTTCACTTATTTTATCAATTTAATACAATAAAATTTTTCAAACACGTGGCAACCCTCCCTAAAAATATTTTCGGCAGTAAAATTTCCTTAACCTCTTCAGTGTGATACCCATATTGCAATATTCAATTTATCTTATAAATTAAATTAAATTCAAATTTTCAAACAGGTGGCAACTCTACAAAATATTTTTGGCTGTGAGCCTTCTTAAGCCTCTTTCTTTTGACGCCCATATTACAATATTAATTTTTATACCCGAGCGCACTTGTGCACAAGGGTATTATAACTTTGTTCACATAACGGTTGTTTGTAACAGGCAAAACGAATCGAGATAGATATAGACAAATNCACGCCCACATCCCATATAACGGTAATTTCGAGAAATACGAAATCCTCGATAAATCAGTAAATATTAAAGCTAATTTATTCAAAATGGATGGTTGCAACAATTTTTTACCAAGAAATACGCTTATGATACAATTTTAGAAAATGGGCGTGGCACCGCCCACTTATGATCACATATATGTATTCGCTAACCGTTCTAGCAATTTGAACCAAACTCGGTATGGTTATTGTGATTGCCACATAAAAGCAAAGCGTTGAAAATTATTAAAATCGGACTAAAATCACGACCGCTTTTCATATAACGGTATATTTCAGAAATGCTTGAAACTGCAATATTTCGAAATTTAAGGACTTACTTAAACTGTAATTTTCAAACAGGTGGGTTCTATATTTTAAGCTAGACCTCTAGCAATACATCGGTGAAAACTGCATTCAAAATCCGTGCAAACATACCGACACACAGACAAAAATTCTAAAAATGGTAGATTTGGCTTCTGGTGCTCTAATAAAGACCCTCCCCAATAATATTTCTTTAATATCTATAATGTACTGACATCGACCTGTTACAATTTTGCACACACATGCTCTTCTCACACACACACCAGAAACACATTCAACTTGCACTCACTGCTCATACACATGTGTGTGCATAAGTGGAAAACAAACTCTGCTCACAGAAAAGTGTGTGCTGTTTGTTATTAAGCGCATGCACATGTGTGTGTGCCGATTTTTGTACAAATTTCTGCCCATGCACATGCACATAATATATTTTTAAAAGAATTTTTTATAAAACGTCATTTTTTGAAATACAATACAATAAACTTTGTGTAAAACTCAGGAAAATTCAAAATACAAAAAATAATTGTCGAATTACTTTGTATGGAAGAACTTGCGTGAAAAAAATTACCAAAAATCAATGCGATTTTCTAGCGACCTTCAAACTTGCACTTTGTTATATTATTTGTATGGGCTATAAAACTGCATACTTAGAATTTTTTTTTAATCTGAATAAAAAGTTGCAAATTTAGTGAATTTTCCTGAGTTTTGCACAAAGTTTAGAGATTTTATTATTATGTTTTCTGGTGTAGAATGAACAATATTTTTATAAAAAATTATCGAAAATAAATTAGAATAAAAAACTGCATATATTGCGAAAAGTTCACTGTGCCAATATTTCTGTTCGGCACTGTATGTTTTAAACAATTAATTTAAGATTTGAGTTAAGGCGCGTTCACCGTTCGTGTCCAGACAACTTTTTATTTGCTCTCAAAACATTTTTGCGGGGAGGGTGCTGAAGTACGGCTGTAGCAAACAGTTGATGATATTGTTTGCCTACATACGATTTTGAGGGCAAATAACACATGCAATTCGCTGCAAACGCATATAAATGAGAACGCGGCAACCCGAATCATCAAGTCGTTCGAACAGAAAATCAAAATCGATTTGATTCGAACAAAGAGTGTTCAGCACATTTTTGTCGCGCTCTCAGTCAGACAAGGTGGCAAAAGAACGCGTAAAATTACTAACAAAAAAGGCGTGAGTACTAGGTACTCATGAAATTTGATGTGTATACATATGCGAACGGCAAAGCATAAAAGTACGTTTACATAAAAATATAATCTCAATCAAAGCTCGTTAGCTGTCAAATTGGTTGTGCTTGTTATTCACACAACTCGAGGAAAAGTTAAACTTCTTCTCTGTGCCACCGTGATCACTTTTTTTGCAACACATATTAAGCCATTTAAATATATTTTAACTGAATATTTTATTAAAAATACCTTTACAAACCTATTTTCCTTACTAGCGTCAATTTTTGTTTACTTTAACATTTGACATTCCTCCTCTTCTTCGCAAGTATAATCGATAAAACTGGGTTGGACACCAAAAAGTTATCGGTTTAATCTGAGATATTTTTAATTATAATTTTGCATGGCTAATCTCTTTTTCTAATAACAGATTAGGGAGTCAAGCTCGAAAATTAGGATAATATTTTTATATATAAAGGCGTTAGGTTAGAAATTAAACATTAATTTCACTTAATTTTATTCATTTTGCTGATTTAATTTTTTTATTCATTTTCATTTTTAATTCTTTTAATACATGACATTATCGGTATGATTGATAAAATATACTTGTATATACTTGTGACTCCAGGGCGTTAAATTATCTTGGAAACACCGCATATAGGTAGATTTTCAAGTTTTATGCGGCAAAAAATATTTTATTGCCTCTATCTACTCAAAATTGTTTATCAAATGTAAAATTGAAATAATTTGTATTACAGATAGGTTATATTAATAAAATATATATATTAGCCAATAATTTACTATTTAAATATATTGACTACCTTTATTTATAAAATGTGTGTACACTATCATTGGTTAATTAGTTTTCGCTTTCAGAATCTTCGCTGGCCTCAAACTATTCCTTTGTCACATCTTTGACAACGGATTTAGAGGGTAACAGCAGCTTTATTGTGTCTGGGGAAAACGATTTGATATTTTTTCTTTTTTTGGTCATGAACCGAAATACTGCTTAAAAACGAGTCCGAGCTCACCAACAGCCGGTTATATATGTCACGGTTACATACTTCACGAGAAAACTTCCGGGAATAATTTTCTCGGTAGTGTTTGTTGTGGGCCTCTTGAGCCTCCCCGATAATTGTCCTATTGTTAATAAGGAATTAGTATCTTGTGCATTGTGGGTGTCATAGGATGCCATGCCGTCGTCGATTCGCCACTTCTCGCTCGCTATGTTTGAGTTCCGGTCGCTTAACGAAAAATTTTGCATGTGAAAGCAACAACAAAGTTAGCTAGCACGGATAGACGATAGCAAGTTTGGTTGTACCTCATTGAGTTCGTTCGTTTCGCCACTTGCTAACTGATGGCGAATCGATGACGGCTAATAATCAATTGTAGCGCATTTCCTCTTACTATGCATATGCCTAAATGTATGCAACCATTTGGCAAGCGAACACAGGGTGCTTCTAATGAAAATAAAAATTTTATGCTGAAATACACATGCTAAGCCCTTCGAAATTTTGTGCTGGGATATGCGTTACAGCTTCGCAAATTTTACCCCTACCGAAACCAAAGATGTATACACATCAAAAAGTGTCCGGACACGAACGGTGAATCCGCCTTTAGAATTCGAAGTGTATACGTTTCTTTACGCAAAGCACACATGTGCACGTGTTTTTTACCAAACGGCACACACATGTGATGTGAGCAAGCTTTTAATTTTTTATATGCACAGCACACGTGTGTGAGCGTAAAATATTAGGATGTGCTGCGCATGTGTGTGCAAATACGAACCCTGCAATTTTGTTATATGTATAGATTTCCGATTTGCAATGCCTAGAAACAAATATAATAAATTAATAAATAATTCAATCGAATATTGATTAATCGAACCCTTCCAATTCGAAAAATTTGAGAATCGACATTCGATTTTTCCTCAATTGATGCATATTGAACTACGGTTTGCCCAGGAAAATCTATAAAATGTTAAAGAAATTTTGATTTGAGGTCAGTACAAAAAAAAAAATAACTTAAGAGAGAAAAGACCAAAGATTTAAATGACCTGCCTATCCTTCTCCTCCAACTACAGGGCCCCCAAGCTAAGCCTCTTGAAAATAACTGTATATATCACTACAACAAAAAAGCAAAACAGTGGAGTTCCAAACTTTATGTAAATTATCATAAAACATGTTCAATGCTTAATTACTCTTTTGCATGTATGCAGTTTAGTAAGTAAATTTTTTCTAAAAAGAGTAATGAAGAAGGTATATATAGTCAGCGAAAACAAAAAAAATATAAACAAGTAAAGTTCTATAAGTTCGGGAGAAACTAAACTTTAAATAACCGGCGCAGGATTAAATTATCGGCGTTTTCGTTTGTCTGAAACTTAGCGTTATACGGTAAGCGGGTGTAATTTTAGTCCGATTGGATTAATTTTCAACAAATTGCTTTTCCGTACCAAGGTTATTAGGTGCACCGAGTTTGATGGAAATTGATAAATCGGTTACCGAGATACACATTTGTGGTCATAAGTGGGCGGCGCCACGCCTATTATCCAAAAATTTATAACATTCTAATTTTATGCTAAGTGGTTATTGCAATAATCGATTTTAAGTTAATTACCTCCAGTACACGGAAGGACGGACGGACGGACGGACGGAAAATCAGATATGGCTTAATCGACTTCTCTTTTCATTCTGATCATTTATGTGTACATTGAAAGCTGAGCTCACTTAATTGAGACGTTCTAAATTTAATGACATCCCCCGTTTTACCAGATTGCCTCCGGTTTTCGAGATAATGGTATTTGAAAATTTTATTAAACTTTAACTATTTTACTAATAACTCCCTCAGTTTTGAAGTTATTTTAATAAAATTTTGCACTTAACGGTTTTTTAATATTACCTTAATTATTCCTTATATACATTTGTCCATATCTATCTCGATTCGTTTTGACTGTTACGAACAACCGATATGTGAACCAAGATAATAAACCCTTGTGCACAAGTGCGCGCGGGTATAAAAAAAGCCCGCATTGCAACAAAACATATGTATGTTCGTAAGCTCCATTTATAATACACTTCTGAGAATAGTGGTTAATTTTGAAGTAAAACATTAAATAGGGCCAACGTTGAGCTTTCTCTAGACATTAAATGAAAAAAATTGTATGACTATGTTGAGCATTAAAGACTACCCATGTCATTGTGTTTGTTGGCGCCGTGCATAAAGCAATAGGAAATAACGCCATGTGGCTTTACTTCACTTCACATTGAGAAATATGGCCATATTTTTGCATAAGGGTCTTATTTCTCACTGTGAAAGTTAAATAAAGCCATTAAGGCGTTATTGCACCTTTGTTAATTTTTTTGTAATATGTACCTAGTTTACAGCTGGTGTGCATGTTTAAGGTACAACTTGCAAAAAACGTCCAAAAGCCCAGCACGGGTACCAAATCGGCGCGTTTTTATCCCTCATTTAACAATGCGGAGGTGGAGGGTTAATATTGTTTGCCGTGTAAAATTTATTAAGAAAACACTTTTCTAATAATGCTCTTTTTTATAAGCTCTTCCACGCTCAAAATGCACTAAATTACCAATATTCTCTTTTGAAACACTAGTAACATATATTATTAAAAAACTTTCTCAGAATGCACATACATTTTACAACAGAAGATTGTTTATTTTGTTATTAAAAAACAAGTAAAAAATATTCCCGGACTGAAGCGAGAAAATGCAGTGGTGCTGCCACTTTATTTATATTTCGTAATAATTCAGTTTTCCTTAGTTCGCATCTGCAATGTTGAGAACTCTTCGGTTTCTTCATTAAAACTTTTACACAAACTTTAATTTGTATATATATCTTATCGATTTGAAAGAAAATCTCATAGATATATCGCAAATTTAATAATATACAGAATGATTTCAAAATTTTAATTCTGTGGGAAAACGTAATCAAAGTTTGATCAGTTCATACAGTTGGTATACCAAAAGAATAGTTACAACTTTTATTAAAAAAATCGCTCTTTAACAATTACTTTTTTGACTTTTATTTAATTACTCCTTAAATAACCGTTATTTCTGACTTTTATTTTATAAACCCAAATAACAATTATTTTTGATTTGTATCTAAATAATCTGAAAATATCAAATATTTTTGATTTTGAAATTATATGTCTTAGATAACAGTTACCGAAGATTTTTATATATAAACTCATAAATATAAATCAGTCACTGTTCTTTATTTTTTAAATCATACTTATAAAAGACACTTTATAAATCGAAGTAAACTTTTTTCCCAACATCTTAATAACAGCGAAAAATGATACATGACTTTTGTACAAATGATTTAATAAATAAAAGTCGGTGACTGATTTACATATATTGATGACTTTTGAAAGTAAAATTCACTGACCCCTCCCCCTACCTGGCTACGCCCATGATTGTACATATAGTTAAATAAACGCTTTCAACATTTACGCCGAAGCTGCTTACCTCTATTTGAAATTAAAGATTATACTTATGTTCCAAATTAAACTGTGACAGGTGTGACTTTGTGACGGGTGTGCCAAGTTGAGCATGAATAAATAAATACACATTATTCGACTATTAAACTAACTTTAATTCTCAAAAAACCGGATTTTGCAAATTCACAAAAGATGCTGCCATCTAAGGACGGGATAACCCTTATTCGTACTCTTCATCTCCACTGACTGAGTAGATGTCACTGCAAAGTACATTATTTTTAAATAGTCCTACACTTTTCGAGAGGCTTTTACTTGTCAACCCGATTGCATATATTTGCCTGTGTTATAGTGATACTTTCGTCATCGTTGTGCAAGACATATTTCCCTTCAAACAAAATAAGTTTTGTGTGTATTTTGGGACGGGCGTGACATAAAATATGGTTTAATAACAACGATAACAATAGAATGGCATATCGTCACTACATACCAATAAAGGCGCGCTAGTGTTTTGACGGCGAAAATTACTCGTATTTCGTTACGAAAAAGACGCTTAAGGAAAACTTCGGTGAAGAAAAACGCGAAACCTAGTCGACGGCGAAGTAAGACACGCAAACATAGATTTATACCTAGCCAAGAACTGTCACTTCAGCATCATTCCCTAACAACACTTTGGGGAATTTACATACAGTTACACCTGCAAACATAGTCGACCAGGAAAATAAGTTTACGGATCTTCCTTGGCCATCAAATATTTTAACGCGGCTTTCTTCGCCGTCAACTATGTTAAGAGTCTTTCTTCGTTGAAATTCTCTTTATGCGTCTTTTTTCGCATTTAACTTTTGAGCTCGCACCTTTATTCGTATCTAGGGACGATATGTTAGTGTTTGGCCGAGCTTCTTCTCCGATTTGTGGCGTGCGCCTTGGTGTTGTTACACGCCGACTCCGGACGGCGATTGTATTTTATGTGAACCTGTTTTTCGTGGCAAAAATACACACGGATGTTTGCCATTGCCTGCCGAGGGGCGAAAAAAACCGTTTTTGTTTTTTAATTTTTGATGTTGGGTTAACCGCGCTTGAACCCAGGCCATGCGGTATGGTAGCGCGCACTGCTAACTACTACACACAGCGGCCGCCTTTGCTTTAATATATAAAAAATATTCCCAAAAAACTTGACGTCAAAATTTGTCGACATATTTTGACAGCTTTATCTCCTTTATCCATACTTTTACCGCTAATATCATGTGCCAAAAAGACAGATCGCCGATTTAGCAGCACTCATACACGACTAAAGACCTATCCCGATCGAAATCCGTCAATATAGCGCTCTTTAATCTTGTCTGACAATGCGCTTTCACTTATTTGACGACAAATGCCTTTGAATTTGACATAGTAAAAATAAGCCGTTACCCTGTTAAAATGCTGAACGTAAAAAGACAGTAAGATACGAAAATCAGTCTTGTCGATTTTGGCGAAAATTAATATATCATATGAGTTTGTAAGTGGTACAACCTTAAGTAAAAAAATATCTGATTTTAAGATAAATTTCCAAATTGTGGCTTTCAGTCTTAAAGTTAAATTTGTTTACTTTTACTTACTAGGAATTATACAGGCAAATTCTTAAGTTTATTTTCATTTCGTTCGGTATCGATTACCGTGTAATATGTATCTGTTATGTCAGAAGTAAAAGTTACACTCCAATTTGGCATTAATTTGTTGTATTCTTCTTCGTCTTTTGGTCCAAAATACAAACCCTCACGGCACGGCACTAGGACGTAGGATTTGTGTCCTCAATATAAAACTTCAGTATTATAATCGCTTACAGCCAGTTTCACGAAAGCAATTTAAATGAAAAATAGTTTTTTTGAAGTGAAACTTCTTTAGCGGCGGTTGGTTGGGAGTAAATTGGCAAATTCAGCGGAAATTGCACACGGATCTGGTTGGAAAGGAGATGATGCAACGGAAGTGATGCAACGGAAATGATGCAACGGAAATGGTGCAACGGAAATGGTTGGGGCTGAAACAAGTGCTTCTAATGCGTATGCATATGGTATAAATTTAACAAAAATTTGCTAACAAAAGGTTAAAGAATAACACTTTGAAAAAGACCAATACAAGAATGAAAGTAAAGGTGACTACGTACATAAATGAAGAAAAGGTAAAAATAACAACAAAAAACAAAGATGCGTAAAGATAAAGGCAAAAATGAAGACCAAGGTATATCTAAACACTTTACATATATATATAAGAACAAATGTGAAGGGGAATATGTAGCTGAAAAAAATGATGAGCATAAAAGTAAAGACAAAGAGGAGGATGAGGATACCGATAAAAGCAAAGATGAAGACATGGAAAGAAAGATTAAAATATAGGTAATTAAAGAGGAAAGGATATAGAGAGAGACACAGAGACTCAATCTGGGAACTATTTCTGGATTTTAGAGATTTTCGGGATTCTCGAGACCTATCGATAAAATAATCGATATTTTTATCGGTTTTGTTATCGATTTTGCTATCGATGTTTATCGATTTGATATCGATATTTACCGATTTTGTTATCGATATTCATCGATTTTGTTATCGATAATTATCGATATTTATCGACTTTGTTAGCGATATTTATCAATTTTGTTATCGATTTTAATATCGATATTTATCCGATTTTGTTATCGATATTTATCTATTTTTTATCGATATTTATCGATTTTGTTATCGATATTTATCGATTTTGTTATCGATATTTGTTGGTTTTCGTAAAGCAAAGAAATGAATGCTGCTTTTATTTAGTTGAAAAACAGTTGCTATTATATACATACATATGTATAGATATATTCCAAAAGATAATATGACAGGGTTGTAATTATTGGTATTGAAACCTCAATTAGAATGTACATTTTTAACACCCTAATGAATTTACAAATTGTGCATGTTTTGCTTTTGATACATTTTTGGTAAAGATATCTGCTACCATATTTTCGGTTGATAAGTAATTTAGATCTATATAACCTTTCTTTATAATTTCTCTGATGAAATGGTATCTTATGTCTATATGTTTGCTACGCGCATGATACACTGGGTTTTTGTTAAACTGTTGCGCGCTGAGGTTGTCACCGAATATTGTTGTTGGTATTTTCTCGTCACCACACCCAATTTCTATTATTAATTTTCTTAAGTGAATTGCTTCTCTCACAGCTGACGCAATCGCCATATACTCCGCTTCAGTGCTACTCAGCGCCACGCTGTGCTGCTTTTCTGCCTTCCATCAGATCGGACCTTCTGCCAAACAAAATACGTAACCCGNAATAACACTTTGAAAAAGACCAATACAAGAATGAAAGTAAAGGTGACTACGTACATAAATGAAGAAAAGGTAAAAATAACAACAAAAAACAAAGATGCGTAAAGATAAAGGCAAAAATGAAGACCAAGGTATATCTAAACACTTTACATATATATATAAGAACAAATGTGAAGGGGAATATGTAGCTGAAAAAAATGATGAGCATAAAAGTAAAGACAAAGAGGAGGATGAGGATACCGATAAAAGCAAAGATGAAGACATGGAAAGAAAGATTAAAATATAGGTAATTAAAGAGGAAAGGATATAGAGAGAGACACAGAGACTCAATCTGGGAACTATTTCTGGATTTTAGAGATTTTCGGGATTCTCGAGACCTATCGATAAAATAATCGATATTTTTATCGGTTTTGTTATCGATTTTGCTATCGATGTTTATCGATTTGATATCGATATTTACCGATTTTGTTATCGATATTCATCGATTTTGTTATCGATAATTATCGATATTTATCGACTTTGTTAGCGATATTTATCAATTTTGTTATCGATTTTAATATCGATATTTATCCGATTTTGTTATCGATATTTATCTATTTTTTATCGATATTTATCGATTTTGTTATCGATATTTATCGATTTTGTTATCGATATTTGTTGGTTTTCGTAAAGCAAAGAAATGAATGCTGCTTTTATTTAGTTGAAAAACAGTTGCTATTATATACATACATATGTATAGATATATTCCAAAAGATAATATGACAGGGTTGTAATTATTGGTATTGAAACCTCAATTAGAATGTACATTTTTAACACCCTAATGAATTTACAAATTGTGCATGTTTTGCTTTTGATACATTTTTGGTAAAGATATCTGCTACCATATTTTCGGTTGATAAGTAATTTAGATCTATATAACCTTTCTTTATAATTTCTCTGATGAAATGGTATCTTATGTCTATATGTTTGCTACGCGCATGATACACTGGGTTTTTGTTAAACTGTTGCGCGCTGAGGTTGTCACCGAATATTGTTGTTGGTATTTTCTCGTCACCACACCCAATTTCTATTATTAATTTTCTTAAGTGAATTGCTTCTCTCACAGCTGACGCAATCGCCATATACTCCGCTTCAGTGCTACTCAGCGCCACGCTGTGCTGCTTTTCTGCCTTCCATCAGATCGGACCTTCTGCCAAACAAAATACGTAACCCGGATATGATTCGCGATCAGATTTGTCACCACCCCAGTCTGCATCCACGTAACCGGTCAACGCCTGCCCAGCTTCGTGGTAATGTAACTTTTTACTTATAGTTGTTGCCAGGTATCTCATTACCTGTTTCACTCCTGACATGTGTTCAACGTGTGGGTTTGTAGATCGCTGCGCTAGTTTCGCCACCGAATGCAAAATGTCCGGCCTTGTTGTGAGCCCTATCCACATTATCGCACCAACTACCGATTGATACGCTTTTATATCTACATTCTTACAAGTTGTGTTATCGCATGCAATTTGATGACCGGCATTTAACGGCGTAGCTGCCGATCTACAATTTCGGATGCCTTGTTGCATCAAAAGCTCTCGGATGTACTGCTGCTGATCAATAGTGATGTCACCAAGATCACCTTGACGTTCAATGCGCATACCTAAAAACATATGCAGGGGGCCTCCATCTACACACTCAAATCTCCCAGAAATACGTGCTTTTATATTAACCAAAAGGTCGATTGTCTGACTTGCAATAATTATATCGTCGACATAAATTAAAATAAAATTTAAACTATCTTTACCTTGTTGACGGTACAAGCACGGCTCATTGTCACAGGGAACAAAACCAATTTCACGAAGCACGCTGTCTAGTCTCGCGTTCCATTCCCTTCCTGACTGTTTTAACCCATATATGGCCTTTTTCAATTATTTGTGAGGGTTATAATTGTTAACAAAGCCTTCTGGTTGATTAATATACACTATCTTTCAAGTCGCTATTAAGATATGCCGTCGCGACGCGTCGTTACGTCTATTTGATGCATATATAATTTCAATTCTACAGCAAGAGCAATCACTAAACGGATTGTTTCGAATCTACAGACGGGCGCGAAAGTTTCGTTGTAGTTTACACCCCACCACAGCCTTTGGCCACTAAACGGGCTTTGTACTTTTTAACATTCCCGATCTCGTCTCGCTTAAGGGTATAAACCTATCTATGTTTTTTCGGACGACCTTTATTGCCTGAGCGAATTAACCGCGGTCTACCTTGACCTATTTTCGTTGGCGTATTGCTTTTATTTTCGCAACTATTCTTATCACACACTTCATCATTGCTGCTCTTCCCACATTCTCATTGAATAGAACATCCCGACTCTCAATCACTTTTTGTGTCTCTTTATCAAATAATCGGTAAGCTTTTGAGACTAATGAGTATCCTACCATGATGTACTCTTTGCCTTTAGCTTCAAATTTAGTTTTATATGCTTTTTTTAACGCAACTGCGATTGATCCAAACGTTCTGAGATGACCAACATGTGGTTTTCTGCGGCTCCAAATCTCGTACGGTGTTTTTGTACCAAGGGCTTTTGAAGGGCACCTGTTTCTTAAATACACTGCTGTCGCTATTGCTTCTGCCCATAATTTCGAACTCAAACCTGCATGGACTAACATACACCGCGCCATTTCAACGAGTGTGCGATTAGCGCGCTCAGCCACACCATTCTGCTGAGGTGTATAGGGAACCGATAATTCTCGACGAATGCCATGCTCCTGTAAATACTCTGTAAAATCTTGATTTACATATTCACGGCCGTTGTCACTGCGTAAAACTTTTATCATGCGCCCTGTTTGTCGTTAAACTTGCTGTCTAATAACCTTAAATTTTGCAAGTACTTCGGACTTTGCTTTTAAAAAATATACAAACATCCGCCTTGAACTATCGTCGATGAATGTAAGGAAATATCGACTACCGTCTAATGAAGATATGTTTATTGGGCCGCAAACGTTGCTATGGACTAACTCCAACAACTCTTTAGATCTGCTTTCAGAATTGGGAAAATGAAGCATATGTATTTNAATACCACGAATCACGTCGTACTTTATTAAATAGTTTAAAGATTGGTAATTCAGGTGGCCGTACTTGTTGTGCCACATTTCTATATTATCTGCCGCAGCGAATATGCGTTCTGTATGACTTGAAACCAAAACAAATTTTCGCGTTTTTCTGCTTTTAGAATTATCGAATTCGCCTTATTCTTTATGAGGGCTAACTCCGCCGTGAAAGTTGCTTCCAAACCGCTGTCGACTGCTTTGCTCACCGATATAAAGTTTGCTTTCAGCTGTGGTGAATATAGAACGTTCTTTAAGATGATTTCTCTGTCACCGCAAATGAGCTTTACATCGCCTATGCCTTGAGCTTCTATGTACGCGTCTCCTGCTAACATTATGTTCTCTTTATGTTCGCTGAGCTTGACAAATAACCTTTCGTTGTTACACATATGGGATGTAGCCCCACTGTCAAGATACCACGATGACGTATTTAAAGCTTTGATTTCTGCTAAGCCAGCCATGGAAAAAGACAATTGTTCACCTTTCTTCTTCTTCTCACATTTGCTGGCGTAGTGGTCTTTTTTCCCACATACAAAACGTTTGCCGGAGAACTGATATTTCTCTTTATAAGCTTTTTGTTTTTTCTGTAGTGTATTGCTGATTCCGAACGCTTGCTGAGGATTTTCCAATGACGAATCACTATGCTGACTTCGTCTTTCTCCTTTTTCCAGAAGTTTCACTTTGAGTGCGTTGTACTTCGGAAGTTCATCGCGTGTCTAAATAGCGATTACAAAATTCTCCAAATCTTTTGGTAAGCTCGCTAACAGAATGATAGTCAGCAATTCCTCTTGAAGTTCAATACCGGCTTCGGACAACTTTCCAGCAATCTCCGCGAAGGAATTTAAGTACACCGTCATACCTTCGCCATCCCGCATCCGCAAGTTTAGCAATTTTTTATATAACGCTACCTTCTGTACTGGCCCCTGTGGCTTGTACACCTCCTGCAGTTGTTGCCATGCTTGTGCAGACGTCTTAGCCTCTTTTAAATTAGTTGGTTCGGCTTCACGCTCAAAACTATTGCGGCCAGAGCCTTATCGTCCAGCGACTCCTACTCTGCTTTTTGTTCCACTGTCATCGAAGGATCCAACTTTATCTGTCCATTGACCACCTTCCAGTAACCGCTGTGGATCAGGATGCGGCGCATTTGAACGCTCCATGAGTCAAAATTCGTATTATCCAATTTATCGATTGAATACAATGAAGACGCCATCGTGCCTAAGCGCGTTTTATAGTATTACCATTAAATTCTTTAAATAACTTACGCAGAGTGATGTTTTTTTTTTTTGCGGGACTGAGCCCATAACCTGTTGTTTTTCGTAAAGCAAAGAAATGAATGCTGCTTTTATTTAGTTGAAAAACAGTTGGTATTATATACATACATAGTGATAGAACTTTTTAGAAAAGTATCGATACAAGTACTCATATAGAATACTCTAAAAAAGAATCGATGCCAGTACTCATACTTGCAAAAAAGTATCGATAATACTCGTACTTGCAAGTATTCTCAAAGCAAACGCAAAAAGGAAAAAAAATCAGATTGCTTTGCTTTTTCACCCTTCCTATTTGTAAATTGAATAGTGACTGTTTTTAATAATTTTAATCTAATCTAAAGGAGTTTTTGGAATAAACTTCCAATAAGATTAATTTTACACGCGTAAATTAAATGTTTATAGCAAAAAGCTTATTTCAAGTTTTTAAAAGGAAATCTATATATTAATACGCTAACATAAATTTTGTCTCCGTTCGTTTGGCGATTCTACCGAACCGATTTCAAAACCAAGAACACCTTTGGAAAGGCATTTTTATGGTTTCACAATTGGTTGAAAATTACGGCCAAAACCGTCGTTTAAACATTTTCGTTTTGTGTATAGATGTTGCTGCAATATGTTCAATGTTTCGCATGTTGTTTCACTTCACATTTGAAATTAAGCTTTGAAATAAAGATAAATATGAAGATGTAGAAATAAATGATAACGATGAAGTCAAAAAAAAAGAAGGCAAAAGTGAAGATAAAGACGAAAATGGAGACAATGGGTAGGTTCAGAAAGCGCAGCAGTTGAGCGCAACCGTTGCTAAAAAAATCAGTGACAGTAATGCGTCTTCTGAACGGCTTGATATATTATCTGTCAAATTCAAAACACACAACATGTTGTCTCAAATGATCACAAAAATATTACTATCATCTGACACGCATCTGTTCAGTTGATCAGAAATACAAAACAGACAGAAAAACAAACGCGTTCAGAGGGTGCAATCGCAACAGTTACTGAGCTGTTGCGCCTTCTGAACGTGCCCAATGACAGATACATAAGAATTAGGGTAACTGAGAGGGTAAGAACATTTTTTGAATTTATGAAGTGAAACTTCTTTAGCGGCAGTTGGTTGGTTGGAAGTAAATTGTCAAATTCAAGGGAAATAATGCACATGGAAATGGTTCTCAGCGGTTTAGCGGTTTGAGAATGAAAACAAAAACAAAGATGCCTAGAGATACAGGCAAAAATGAAGACCAAAGTAGATTTAAACCAGGGTTTGAAAAACTGTCAGCACAGCAGCAACAGCACTACTGTTTTTGCTTTTGCTTCGCTTTGAAATTTTTGATTTTCATTCAAACTGATTTGCTTTCGCTGTGACTTTGAAAATTTTATTTTGCTTTTTTGTCGGCAGTTTATTGAAAACAATTTAGTAAGTTGAATTTACTGCTTTTGATTTGCTGTGATAGCACTTTTCTTGTGCTGTGATTTGCTTGAATGTCCTGTGCACATGAAGCTTTGCAGCATGGTGTATTATCGCTGACTAGCCAGGAGTGAGTACACACAAAATTTGCAGAATCAATTCCTTTGCCTTGACCTTTCGCTAGCGCTTATCTCGTGTGAAATTGGCGATTACCAATCGCTAGCGAATTGCCTAACAATCGGTAATGCATCGTCGTAGTTAGCTTATGGTCGCCTCTTGTCACCAGTTCAACTAAAGGTTAGTGCATTTGTGCATGCATAGATATTTCTGCCGATTTGATGTTTCACGGTCAAGTGATAGTCGAATTGCTGTTGCTTTGTTGCCGCTGCGCTGTCGTTGTGCTTTCACATATTGTTTTTTAACTGTTTGGTTGCTTTCGAAATTTTACAGCAAAACGACAGCCAAAGCATTTGCTTTTTTCCGAATTGCTGTTGCTTTGCTTTCGATATCATACATGCCGAAGTCAAAGCCATCGTATATACTTACAAGTATGGAATCCTATGCCCCTTTTTGTCTATTCTCTTTCTAACAGCGGACGTGCCTGCCAAACAGCGGACGTGCCTGCCAAACTGAAAAGCATGAAGGCGGCAGTGTTTGACAGGCACGTTCGACGATGCGAACGGCAATGGAAGGTAAGAAATGGAAGATGGATGACATGAGAATGAAAGAATTATGAAATAGCAGAATGTCGAACCAAAACGAATTTCAAAAATCTGACAATGCGAATGACGTCAAAATGAAAGAAATGCAAAATACCGAAATGTCGAAACAGAAGAAATAGATGACAGCCACGTGTTCAAGGGTTTCGTGCAACAAAAAGAGTTGTTGTGTTGCGCCATTCAATATTAAAAAAAAGTAATGTGGTTAAATACGCTTTTCTATTAAGTTGAAAA
>NW_016157092.1:149832-151602 GCF_001687245.7 Rhagoletis zephyria | reverse complement strand
CAAAAGTTTTTCCGCGATATTCATCATACAAATTTATCATCTTACTTGTCCGTATGTCGCTCTGGAAAGAAATATATTTTAACTGATATGTTTTCTTGAAAATAAATGCAAATTTACCTATTTTTTCCACCGGCAGGCACGAATATGATATTCAAAACAGAAGCAATGACAACGAATTTTACACACATTGTTGTATTTTAGCGCAAAACGATAAGTTTCACAAATATTTTAAATTATTGCCTGGAACTTACACATTTATCGTTATTATTGGAAATGCTACACTTAGCACGCATTTTTAATTTCTTTTTTATTGAATTCAAATGAATAAAAACACATTTTTCTAAAATATTTCTCAATTTACATTTTAAAGTTTTTTCTGAAACTTGAATGTAACTCTGTGCGGAGAATGAGAGAATTGAAAATCAGGTGATCTCAGCTGTTCTCAAATGTAAACAAACAAAATGGCGCTTTCCATACTTGTAAGCCTATACGATGGTCAAAGCACAGCAAAAGTAAATCAAATGAAAAAATTACAGCATTTTCAAACCCTGATTTAAACACTTTAAGGTAAAGGTGAAGAGGAATATGCAAAAATATTGTTATCGGTACAATAATGGATATTGTTATCGGTATAATAATCGATTAAATAATTGATTTTTTTATCGATTTAGTAATTTATATTGTTATCGATATGTACAATAATCGATGCTGATGATTGTTATATCTATCGATGAATAAATCGATTTTGCAATTGTTGTATTTTTCTATATGTTTATGGATGTTATCGGTATTTTTATTGAAACAGTTATCGACAGGGTTACCGATTTAATAATCGGAACATGGAATGCGATCACATTACATGACATAANAGACATTGTTATCGGTATTTTTGTTGAAGCAGTTATCGACAGGGTTATCGATATAATAATCGGAACATGGAATGCGATCACATTACATGACATCACATCACATTATATCACATGATATGATGAGACATCACATTATATTACATCACATAATATGATATCACATCACACGATATCACGTGACATGANTCACATTACATGACATCACATCACATTATATCACATGATATGATGAGACATCACATTATATTACATCACATAATATGATATCACATCTCACAATATCACGTGACATGACATCATATGATATGAAATCACACATCACATGACATCGCATTACATAACGTGGCATCACATGATATGACATCATATGACATGACATCACAGGATATGGCAGCACATGACATGACATCCTATCATATGACGTAAAATCACGTCACATCTTATCATGTCATCACACCTCATCTCATCTACGTGAATAGATAAAGAAAAGGATAAAAGATATGAAAGATAAAAACAAAGATGATGACCAAGGTAAATTTACCGATTTCAAAACCAAAAACACCGTTGGAAAAGTAATTTTCTGTAGATGTGGAGAATTTTCATAGTTTCGATATTGGTTGAAAATCGTTGTTTAAAAAATTCCATATTTGTGTATGGTTGTTTGGGCAACCTGTTCAATTTAAGCTGTTTAGCATTTTGTTTTACTTCGTATTTGAAATTAAACTTTGAAATAAAGATAAATATGAAGATGAAGAAACAAGTGATAACGATAAACACAAACAAGTAAGAAAGTCTAAGTTCGGGCGGAGCCGAACATTAAATACCCGGCGCAAGTTTTAAATATACGTTTTCCACCTTTCCGAAAGCTACCGCTACATGATAAGCCGGGGTGTATACATTT
>NW_016157092.1:144301-148848 GCF_001687245.7 Rhagoletis zephyria | reverse complement strand
AGTGGTTCTCGAGTTATGTCAAAAAAAGACCACCAAAGGTGACAATTTCCCCTATATGATAGTTATATATATATCTCGATTCCTTGACGTGACCCAGCGAAACGCCGGGACACGTATAACTTTTTTTTTACCGATATAACTTTCCCCGGTAGTTTGAACCCTTCCCGATCACTGACCCCTACCATTTGTCTCACAGTATGGAGTATGGAGTATACATACATATCGTCGCCCGTGGACCATAAACATGAATGTTTAGAAATGAAAATTTTGGGAAATCAAGTTTGAAAGTTTTTTTTACGAGACTTAACTCTACACTTATACAATTAGAATTATAAAATAGTATCGACCCCTTTGCCCAAATTATCGTATGTTACATTTTTTACGAAATTGACTTTTTGATGCAACTTTGTTTTACAACCATTACAACCATAACGCAACACCTGTTCAAATATTACGGCTTAAATCCCAATAGCTACCCCGAAAATTGACTGTAAATTTTATCGTATGTGACAATGATTTTTTTCTCGTGGGCGAAATTATCATATCGATGGCTGAGTGGAAGATCGACCTCTCTCGGCTGCCAGTTCGAAAACGCTCTATCTAAAAAAAACTTTTCAAGAACGCCCTATTTCAGAATTTTATTGAAAAACACCCTATCTCAAAATTCGGTTCAAAAATGCCCTTTCTCACTTCAAAATGTATTGAAAATATGCTGAGATAGGGCGTTTTTGAATCGGCAGCTGAGATAGGGCGTTTTTAAAACGAATTCTGAAATAGGGCGTTCTAGAAAAGTTTTTGAGATAGAATGTTTTCGAACTGGCTGCCGAGATAGGTCGATCTTCCACTCAGCCATCGATATGTGCTAAGAAAATAGAATGTAGAGACCTTTCTACAAAAAATCTTGCGATTAGCTATATTTCTCAATTATCTCAGCAAATCTAAACTTTGGTATTGATGGTGCTAGCCAAAGCAGAGACAAATACAAAAAATACTTTCCTGTAAAATTTGGTTTTTGTAGCGAAATACGATAATTCTGGTTAACAAAGTTAACCTAATAACTCAAAGCTGATAAATTTGCACATTCATGCTTCTGGCATGAGGGTGACGATATGTGAAGTTAAAACTTTGAAGGCGTTTTTCTCGGGGTTTAGGTTTTTTTGAGTTATGACAGTATTGAAGTAAATGAGCTTTATGTTAATTTTCATAACATTCAAATTGGATATTGAAGTTAATATTCGAACGGTCGCCACAATATTTATTGGGTAATTAAAAAAAATTTACTTAGAAAATTCTTAACTCGTCGATACTTTCCGGCATTCGCGATATTTACTCAGTACTTGTGAAAAAGTATCGAGTTCTCGATACTACTCAATACTCGTAAAAAGTATCGATATTCTGTACTCGGTACTCGTATCGTTCTATCACTATACATACATATGTATAGATATATTCCAAAAGATAATATGACAGGGTTGTACTTATTGGTATTGAAACCTCAATTAGAATGTACATTTTTAACAATATTTATCGATTTTGTTATCGATATTTATCAATTCTGTTATCGATATTTATCGAGTTTGTTATCGATATTTATCGATTTTGTTATCGATATTTATGGATTTTGTTATCGATATTTATCGATTTTTTAATCGATTTAGCTACCAATGGTATTATCGATGTTGCTATTGAAATTTTTATCGAATTTGTCATCGATTTTGGTATCGGTATTTTGATGGACGTTATAATCGATTTTGTTATAGATAGAGTATAATGATAAAAATGAAGATAATGGGAAAACAGAATAACTTGAATGTTATTAAAACGAACAGTGGTAGAGGTAGGGATCTACATTGATAGAAAAAAAGCGAAAAAATATAACCTTAAGCAAAAGCAGATGTGTGTATGTATAGATAGATAAGTAACGTAAGTTTCACTCCTACAGTGTGGCCCAGGCGCACTTACTTTTTTTTTTAACTTAGTATATAAACTGAAAGAAAAAATACTAATTTTTCACTTAAATTGATCTCGTGAAAGCGGCAGTTAATATTTTTTACAAATTATAATTTTATTGGATCTCCTGTGAAACTTTTTAATCTGCTGCAATTTTTTCTCTAATCTACCGCGAAAAGATAATTTCTTAGGTCGAACCCCGATCCAAATGGGGCCCATTCAATTAAAATTTAAATTACACCCTCGATTGTTTTAAATCGACCCAGCTTAATGTATGTACGTTTTGTGCATACATAATATGATATGTGCATTCTTTTGTGAACGCAGGCTAGTGTTTATATTTGCCATTTCAAAAACAATTGAAAAAGAAGAAAGCGAGTATGGCAAGTGGCGATTTCATTTGTAATAAAGACCTGTTGGCAAAATACTTATACCAACATATGTTTGGGTGTGGGTGGGGCGTACCATGGGGGAGCAAGAGGAGGGTATGCAGGAAAATGCCACATGTTTTATTACGTATACATATACGTATACACATGTACATAAACATTTTCATACACAACTACTATGTACCTACAAATCTGGCACATTTCGGATTCGCTTGCAAAATTTCGAATGAAAATAAAGTAAAAACAGCACCGAAAACTAGTCGATGTATTTATTTTCTGGCGGATTCTGTATGCAAATCCCAACTACGTGGCCTTGTAACTGCATGTAAATACGAGAATGTAAATATGAAAGAGTACAATTGCAAATTTGTCCGAATGCTGCACAGCAACAACAACACAAAACGAAAACTGACTGCAGATTTACGAGCTGCATTTGCTGCCTGCCATGTTTACAAGCTGCCAAGATCTTTGCTCCTCTTTGCGAATTTGATTGTTGTTGCTTACATTCATGAGTTCATTGTTTTGTTGTTGAAATGCTGTTTTTCAGGCAGTTCAATTTTGATTATCATTTCTGAGCCTGATGTTCTAACCGCTGGCATTTCTTCGACTTAATTACAAAAATTGCATCCTCCAGTCATTTATTCATTTCATACGTTTATAAATCTTTGATTTATACGAAATTTATGTGAAAATAGTTTAACGTATGTATAAATAATTGTTGTTATTTTGGGTAACTCATTGCTAACAGAAACTAACCGGCCATATTTTAGAACGAAATTCCCATTTCTGCGTTAACCTCGTATCTACAAAGGAGTCCGTCAACAAATTACAAAAAAAGTGCTTATTTTCTTTTACTAGGCTAAAATAAACGAATGCTTTACTTAATATTTTTGATCATGGCAACAGTAATGAGCACCAGCACTAAGTTTTTGTTTTATTTTCTAATAATTGTTCTTTTAGTTTTCACAAAAATGCTAGATACTTGGTTATCAGCTTGTACTTATGTATGTATAAATGAAGACATTACATGAAATTAATAACACTGTACGACATTTTCAGTTGTTCTTTTTTATGGGGAATTGATGAAATCAAGTTTTTATATAGAAAAGTAATTTCTCAGTTTTCCCCGGTTGGCGATTCCATTTGAAGTTCGAGGTCGCAAAGCAGCATTTAAAACCATTAACATTGCTTCAAATGCAAATATTTATGCAATAAAAGGTTTTTAAGAATTGCGACGCTGCTGTCGCCGCGAGTAAAAATTGCCCACCTATATTTTAAATGCTTCTCTGCGACCACGCATATCAAATTGTAACTAGTGCAATAAATACACCTGTAAACAGGTAAGAAAGTCTAAGTTCGGGCGGAGCCGAACATTAAATACCCGGCGCAAGTATTAAATATATGCTTTTCACCTTTCCGTAAGCTACCGCTACATAGTAAGCCGGGGTGTATCAATTTTGAGTAAATTAGCGTCCATAAATTTCGAAATATGAAGTTTCAAGCATTTCTGAAATTTACCGTTATATGGAAAGTGGCCGTAATTTTAGTCCGATTTTGCTTTTATGTGGCAAGCTCAATAACTATACCGAGTTTGGTACAAATTGGTAAAACGATTACCGAGATACATATGTATATGTTATAATAAGTGGGCAGGGCCACGCCCATTTTCCAAAATTTTATCATAAACGTATTTCTTGGTAAAGAGATGTAGCAAGCACTAATTTTGAATAAATTAGCTTTAATATTTACTGATTTATCGAAGATTTGGTATTTCTCTAAATTACAGTTAAATGAGATGTGGGCGTTGTTAAAATTTTCGGCCATTTGATATGCTGTACCAAGGCCAACAACTGTGCCAAGTTTGGAAAAAATTGGTGCAGCGGTTACCAAAATATGCACATGTAACCATAAGTGGGCGTGGCTACGCCCATTTTCCAAANCAACAATTTTTGCGCCCTCAACTGGCACGAAAATCTGCTAGCATCATATAAGTGCATTTTCAGAAAAAAAATCATAACTCGAAAACGACGAAATCTAGCATATTGCTACTCGTACTGAAAATAGGTTATACTATTCCCTAATAGACAAAAAAGTTTGAGAGAAAAAAAAGATGTGACAATTTGAAAAAAATCAATTTGAAAAAAAAATTTCTTTGTTTGTAAACAATAATTAATTATTAATAAACAATTACTGATGTTTAGTTCACTA
>NW_016157092.1:125093-144276 GCF_001687245.7 Rhagoletis zephyria | reverse complement strand
TTTCTAATAATTGTTCTTTTAGTTTTCACAAAAATGCTAGATACTTGGTTATCAGCTTGTACTTATGTATGTATAAATGAAGACATTACATGAAATTAATAACACTGTACGACATTTTCAGTTGTTCTTTTTTATGGGGAATTGATGAAATCAAGTTTTTATATAGAAAAGTAATTTCTCAGTTTTCCCCGGTTGGCGATTCCATTTGAAGTTCGAGGTCGCAAAGCAGCATTTAAAACCATTAACATTGCTTCAAATGCAAATATTTATGCAATAAAAGGTTTTTAAGAATTGCGACGCTGCTGTCGCCGCGAGTAAAAATTGCCCACCTATATTTTAAATGCTTCTCTGCGACCACGCATATCAAATTGTAACTAGTGCAATAAATACACCTGTAAACAGGTAAGAAAGTCTAAGTTCGGGCGGAGCCGAACATTAAATACCCGGCGCAAGTATTAAATATATGTCTTTTCACCTTTCCGAAGCTACCGCTACATAGTAAGCCGGGGTGTATCAATTTTGAGTAAATTAGCGTCCATAAATTTCGAAATATGAAGTTTCAAGCATTTCTGAAATTTACCGTTATATGGAAAGTGGCCGTAATTTTAGTCCGATTTTGCTTTTATGTGGCAAGCTCAATAACTATACCGAGTTTGGTACAAATTGGTAAAACGATTACCGAGATACATATGTATATGTTATAATAAGTGGGCAGGGCCACGCCCATTTTCCAAAATTTTATCATAAACGTATTTCTTGGTAAAGAGATGTAGCAAGCACTAATTTTGAATAAATTAGCTTTAATATTTACTGATTTATCGAAGATTTGGTATTTCTCTAAATTACAGTTAAATGAGATGTGGGCGTTGTTAAAATTTTCGGCCATTTGATATGCTGTACCAAGGCCAACAACTGTGCCAAGTTTGGAAAAAATTGGTGCAGCGGTTACCAAAATATGCACATGTAACCATAAGTGGGCGTGGCTACGCCCATTTTCCAAATATTTATAATATTCTGTTTTTTTTGTCTCAAATTTATTGCAAATATGAATTGTGAGTGAATAATCTTCAGTAGTTACTAAAATATAGCAGTTTTCGTATTTCTGAAAATTACCAGTTTATGGAAAGTGGGCGTGGTTACAGTCCGATTTCGCCCATTTTCAATACTAACCTACCTTAGATAAATGGAAACCTACATACCAAATGTCGTTGAGATATCTCAATTTTTGCTCGAGTGATCGTGTACACGGACGGACGGACGGACAGACATGGCTTAATCGACTTCTCTATTCATTCCGAGCATTTATATATACGGCTCATTCCATCTCAAATCACCCAGGCCGGGGGAAAGTGAATTTAAGTTTGCGATAATATTCATAGGGATTGTTCCTTGAACAATTTAAGGAGACACGTATTGTTTCTTTTTGCTCAAAAATGCGAATTTTTCGAATAATGAATTTTTTTTCTTTTTGAGTACGAATTCTTTCGTAGATTGGGTAAATCGCTAATTGGCCCCAATTGGGCCAAAATTAGAGCCCAATTGGGAAAAACTTTTGGCTCTGATCGGGCAACCTCAAAAAATTTCAGCAAGGAAACTTTATCATAATGGGCAACAATTTTTGCGCCCTCAACTGGCACGAAAATCTGCTAGCATCATATAAGTGCATTTTCAGAAAAAAAATCATAACTCGAAAACGACGAAATCTAGCATATTGCTACTCGTACTGAAAATAGGTTATACTATTCCCTAATAGACAAAAAAGTTTGAGAGAAAAAAAAGATGTGACAATTTGAAAAAAATCAATTTGAAAAAAAAATTTCTTTGTTTGTAAACAATAATTAATTATTAATAAACAATTACTGATGTTTAGTTCACTAGATTGATTCAGTAGATCAATATCTGCCATTTACAAAAAAAAAAACGTTAAAATCCTTGCTTTTTTGCGGCAGTTATAAGCGATTTCATCAAAAGTTGCTATTAAGAAACAAGGAACAATTCNGTTTTTTTTGTCTCAAATTTATTGCAAATATGAATTGTGAGTGAATAATCTTCAGTAGTTACTAAAATATAGCAGTTTTCGTATTTCTGAAAATTACCAGTTTATGGAAAGTGGGCGTGGTTACAGTCCGATTTCGCCCATTTTCAATACTAACCTACCTTAGATAAATGGAAACCTACATACCAAATGTCGTTGAGATATCTCAATTTTTGCTCGAGTGATCGTGTACACGGACGGACGGACGGACAGACATGGCTTAATCGACTTCTCTATTCATTCCGAGCATTTATATATACGGCTCATTCCATCTCAAATCACCCAGGCCGGGGGAAAGTGAATTTAAGTTTGCGATAATATTCATAGGGATTGTTCCTTGAACAATTTAAGGAGACACGTATTGTTTCTTTTTGCTCAAAAATGCGAATTTTTCGAATAATGAATTTTTTTTCTTTTTGAGTACGAATTCTTTCGTAGATTGGGTAAATCGCTAATTGGCCCCAATTGGGCCAAAATTAGAGCCCAATTGGGAAAAACTTTTGGCTCTGATCGGGCAACCTCAAAAAATTTCAGCAAGGAAACTTTATCATAATGGGCAACAATTTTTGCGCCCTCAACTGGCACGAAAATCTGCTAGCATCATATAAGTGCATTTTCAGAAAAAAAATCATAACTCGAAAACGACGAAATCTAGCATATTGCTACTCGTACTGAAAATAGGTTATACTATTCCCTAATAGACAAAAAAGTTTGAGAGAAAAAAAAGATGTGACAATTTGAAAAAAATCAATTTGAAAAAAAAATTTCTTTGTTTGTAAACAATAATTAATTATTAATAAACAATTACTGATGTTTAGTTCACTAGATTGATTCAGTAGATCAATATCTGCCATTTACAAAAAAAAAAACGTTAAAATCCTTGCTTTTTTGCGGCAGTTATAAGCGATTTCATCAAAAGTTGCTATTAAGAAACAAGGAACAATTCCTGTGAGTTTTATAGCAAACTTAAATTCACTTTCCCCCGGCCTGGGTGGTTTGAGATGGGCCATGCATTTGTCTATATCTATCTCGATTTGTTTTGGCTGTTACAAACAACCGTTATGTGAACAAAGTTAATATACCTTTGTGCACAAGTGCGCTCGGGTATACAAAATTAAATTTCTAAGCATTGCGGCAGAAATTTTAAATATAACAAGGGGTGCACTTTTCGTAACATTTCAGGTGTAAAGTTGCTTCGTAGCAATCTAGCACACATTTGTTGGAAAAGCAACAAAACATGTACTAAATTGCTATTACGTAGCAAATTTACACCTAAAATGTCACTCAGCGTGAGCTCCGTTAATTATAGTTGGTAAAATTTGGAAACTTATTGTTAGTTTCGAAAGACAGAATGACAGCAGATTTCATCTAATAAAAACAGTATCTATTCAATTTACAAATAAAAACAGGCAGGACCGTAGAGAGAAAATCCGGGCCCTTTACTAAACATGGGCCGGGCCCGCCTCCTCCCCTACTAAAAAATTTAAATCTTTAAACGAATTTCCAACGTTATCACTACATTTGTACTTATGCTTGCGCTTTTGAAAAATACGAAGCATTCTTACATTATTTTCGTATGTGGAGTATGATTTTTTTTGCAGAAAAACTTCGTCTAAAGGGAGAACTGTTTTTGCTATACAAAAGTGAATGCGGAAAAACGTTTTTTTTTGTTTTAGTAAAACTTCGTTCTTTTAAACTCAGATGCGATGTATGAAAGAATCTCGTCTTTTATTTTTTTGTTGTTTTTCCCCCGTTTTCAAATTACCTTGACATACTTTAAAGATCGCTCTCCAATTTCGAGTTCAAAAAGCTTCATGCATGATGAACAATCATTATGATCACAACGTTCAGATAACATATACATTATTTAACGGTCACGCTCGTAACGTATCTGAAGATTGGCAAATATCTGTTACTTCGGAAAGTGGGAAAAACCTTTTTCTATGTTTCACACCAGGCCCCATTGGCGGTTAGTTTAACTAGAAATGACCTTACTACAATTGCAAGTGTACCTAAACACGTGCTTTCGCATGTATTAGAATTTATAATACCTATGTGCATATTAAATAATCTGATTTATCAAATTTAAAAAAAATCATAATTTTTGTCTTCCAACAAAATTTTAAGACAAATCCGTTTTCGTGTTTGCTTAAAAATACTTGGAAGTATGAGTATTATCGATACTTTTTTTGCAAATATGTCTCGATGAGTACTTTTCTAGAAAGTCCTATCACTACCCGTGCTTTCGCGAGTGCGTCAGTTATATTTCGGTTCTGCTGTGTAACGAAATCATTAATTTGCCTTGCTTAATGAGTGTCTCATTTGAAAGAGAAAGAAAAATAGCAGAGGGAATTTGTTCAGTCAAGATTGTCTATCGTTGATAAATGCTCCTGTTGCACTTTAAAACTGGATCAAAGTCTTCAAAAATTTCACATTAGTGGAGTTCAACAATTTAAAAGTAGTTGTGCTTTAAATCGTAAATCTAAATTGTCGATTACAATTACAAATCATTATTTAGTAACCCATATGCAATATGGACTCCTTTTATTTCGTAATGTATGGTCATTAGGGCGAAGTAATTTAATTTCGAAAAAAGTGTATGGCATATTAGAATTCTACGTTCGATTCTAAGCAAAAATGGTGAACAAACTATGTAAGTATATACCAAAAATTACGTTTGACCCTGCCAATTTTGAAAAAAAAATCGGTGTATTATATTTTTTCTAAACGAAATTAATTTTTCATTTACAAAATTTTGTGTTTTCTTAATGCTATATACTGCTTTCTCTTTTGAAAATCGGGAGGGTCAAATTTCATTTTTGGTATACAGTTTGTTCTCCATCAAGGCTTAAAATTAATCGTGGAATTTGAATTTGCTAAACACTTTTTTCGAAAATTTTGCTTTGAACAAATCACTCCACCCTAGTGAATATTGTGACTCGAATAATTTTGGTGAGTCGATTTTCAGACTAATCGATGTTGTGCGGTTAGTGAAAAGTATACGGTTTGTTTAATTCAAGCGGTTAATAGAATATATGCGACCACTATTGCCGAGTGGTTAGAGGTGCTTACCCTTATTCGGGCAATATTTAAGTTGGAAAAATTGTTTTCTAACAGTGGTCGCTACTCGGCAGGCAATGGCACACCTTCGAGTGTATTTCTGCCATTAAAAAGCTTCCCATAAAATTCATCAAGATGTATAGCATAAATTGGAGGAGAAGCTCTGCCAAACAATTAGCAACAGTGTTAGTGCCAAAATATTATTATCATTAAGGGTAGTGACGGGCATACCTAAATAATTTTGTATTTACAGTAACATTTTGGATACTAAATACTAGTATTTGAGTAAAAAAATTAGGTAGTTAGGAGTTTGCTAAATACTCAAGAAAAAAAATTGGGTATTTAGGAATTGCTAAATACCCAAGTGAAAGAGTAATTTTTAAGAAAAAAACCTCTCATATAAAAAATATATATATGTATATTTCATGATCCAATGATCGGATCTAAACCTCTCCGATGCAAAAAGAATTATCGAAATCGGTTGACGTGGCCCAAAGCTATGAGGTAACATACATAAAAAAAAAATCCGACGAACTGATAACCACCTCCTTTTTTGGAAGTCGGTTAAAAATACTTAGGTATTTAGGAGCTGCTAGATTAAGGCAGCCAAAATCCTGAACACATCGACTAGGACTCTTATTCCCTATAAATACAGTTTCTTTGGATCTGGAATTGCATTATTTTGAAGTATTTTCTGATATTATAAGCAATGTAGTTTTGTGGCACAATCCGTAGAGCAGAATGATTGATGATTATGAAGCTAAGTTGTGATTTTCTTTATCATAATAGAATAAATTTCTGTTAATGGTGACGTACCTTCGAAAAATGTTTGGGACTTTTAACGTGATCTTGAATGCTTGCCTTACCACCATTAGCAAATTTCCACATATCCTATAATGTGCTTCATGATCAGTTTTGCCATTTGATATATGCATAACCTAAAAATAATTTAGGACAGAAAAATGTGCTTCCCTGCATGCTTCCTAGAAAGGGGCTTTCCTATTAACAATTTACGAGAATGTACTTTTGTATATGTTTACATGATTTAGCATTACAAATAGGATTCAATAAGCATTTTAAGTCTCAATAAAACATATTTGATCTGAACTTTAAATATTTAAATTCCTTAAACTTAAAAAAGCTTAACTAAAAACAGCTTTAAAATAACTTCTTCAAAAGGCCTTCAGAAGTACGTCCTTCAAATGCCCTCCTGGCAGCTCTTCTTTGAGGTGCAAAGACAGAAACCCTTCAATTTTGTGTAAATAACTTTGTTCAAAAAGAAAGGAGAAAGGGATGAAATTCAGAAAAGCTTTTGGAAGAGGTTTTAGCTCTTTACACACTTTTTGGAATGTGCCTGAAGATACAAAATTAGATTTTAACCAAAGATACTAAAGACAAAAATTTAGAGTATTTAGCAGGTGCTAAATACTTTGATCCAAAGACCTCCGGTATTTCGATATATTTATAGTGCTTTTGATCGATGTATTTATCGATATTTTAAACGTTATTTTTATCGATATAATAACAGATTGGCGCTTACACATAGGATAGTGTTTGGCCGAGCTTCTCCTCTGACTTGTGGCGGCGCCTTGATGTTGTCACACACAGCGGAGGCACCTACAGTTTTACGCCGACTCCGAATGGCGATTTTATTTTTATGAGAAGCTGTTTTTCATTGCCGAAATACACTCGGAGGTTTGCCATTGCCTGCCGAGGGACGACCGCTGTTAAGAAAAACCTTTTTCTATATTTTTTGTGATGTTGCTTTGTCCAGGGTTCAACCCAGGTGATGATGAGTGAAAGCGCGCACTGCTTACCACTGCACCACACCGGCCGATTTTATCGATATATTGATTGATATTTACCGATATATTTATTGATATTTATCCCTAGATTACTAAAAATATCGAAACAGCCTCGAAAAGCTCGAAATAGTCCCGAGGACCACAAAAATTGTAGAAACTTCTAAGTAGTCTCGAAACAGTCCCGAAAATTCCGGAATAGTCCCTAGAGTACCGAAAATTCTGAATTAGTTCCGAAAATCCCGAAGTAGTTCCGAAAACGCCGAAGAAGTCTCGGAAATTCCGAGATAGTCCCGCAAGTCACAAAAGCCGGAATTAGTCTCGAAAATCCCGAAATAGTTCCGAGAATCCAGAAATAGGGTTAATACACCCTTAAAATCTCGAAGTAGTCTCGAAAATCCCAAAATAGTCCCCAAATCACCGAAAATCTCGAAATAGTCCCAAAAATGCCGAAGTAGCTCCGAAAATACCGAAGTAGTCTCTAAAATCTCGGTATAGTCTCGAAAATTCTGAAAAAGTCTCGAAAATCCCGAGATTTATTTTTATATTGAGTAAAAAGCAAGTATTTAGTATTTAATAAAGTCATGTACTTATGCCAAGTAAGTGGTTTTGTATCCCGTATTTAGTAAAGACAAAATCTCTAAATACTTTTGTTCGCGGTATATAGTGAAACCAAAGCCTCGAAGTACTTCATTAAGGCCAGCACGCAGATCTCAAGAAAAGCAAAAACTTCATATAAAATGACGTACAAGAAATTTTCTTGAGTCAAATTTCCTTAAGGCAGTACGCAGTTCTTAAGAAATTTGCTATGCTTTCTAAATACTACGGTTTTCTAAAGTTTTTTGTGTGAAACAAGAGCACAAGGCAACAGAAATATATGCCCGTTCAAAAATATCTTGAAAATGTGAGGCAACAGGCTGTGAAGCATCAGATGTCAAAATTCCTCGGACACACACACGAAATAATGGTAATTTTTTTCTTGACCGTTTTCCTGAGAGCTGCTCTTTGTAAGCTAGATTTGAGGCAAGATATTTTGGGGAAGAAGCCACTTTATTTCATAAGAAATCCCTATTTGTATCCTAAAATCGAGGTGAAATAGCGTGGGGTACTTCAAACAACGAAGTCATTGGTGCTATTTTCTTTTGAATAGTGTGAATGTATGTGAATAGCATCCGCAGATTTACAGATCGCTTAACATTTGTCCGCTACTTAATTGTGTCCAAAACATGAACATGTGCCATCAACAACCGCTCGGGGCAACATTTCAATTATTGGTTGCTGCGAACTCGGCCACATGTCGTTGAATTTTGATGATGGAAATGATAAAGATGTTTATGCGTTCGTTGATGGCAACATTGATGTAGATGCAGATGACACTCAACTCAATTCAAGTCAACGCAACAGAACTAGCAAACCGTCGAAAATTGATATGTAAATTAATTCGGGCATTTTATCATCTACAAATCAGCGCACAAAGCCACACTGGGCGTAAACAAATATGCACAACGAAAAGGACCAACACAACAAAAGCATGCGTCCGCACGATATTAGCACATCATCGCATCAAATGCCATATCAGACGACATCGCATCAATGCAATTACGCTCATCCCACCACTCCATGCCAAATCGCCAGCAAACATCCGCGGCGCAGCGCAACACATCGCAACAAAAAATCATATGTAGCTCACAGCATTGTACCGCTCCATCCAAAGCTGTTATATGTATGTATGTCGGTTTGACGCATCAATGTACTCAAATTTGCATGCATGGCTGCTACGATTTAGCTGTGGGCGGCGAGCTGCGAGTTGTAAGCTGCAAATGGGCCAGTAAAGCGTTGCGTGAGGAGGTGGGTGGAGAGGGCGAAATGCATTCGTGCGAATTAATATGATGCTGATGTGTGGCGATGTTACTGTGTTGTTGTTGTGCATGTGCGCGCTGAATTTTGATGAAATATATGCAAATAAATATTTAGTCATTGGAAAATGATGGAAATAAACTCTAACGAAAATGTAGGCATTTAAATACAATAAATATACATATGTACATAAATACTCGTCTTGTAGGGAAACTTTTGTGCACAATTTCGCCAAAAGTTTCCATAGAGTTTGTTTTCTTACGAGCGTAAAGATTGTGAGTATAATTTATTTTACTCGCTCCATCTTTTATTAAGATTTAATTATGTGTTTACTTTATTTACCCTTTTTACTATGATCCCAATTTTTTCTCCATCAGTATGGAGTATGCCGCGCCCCTTTTATATTCAAATTATTTTTAGTCCACGATTTGGGCGATCGCACCCCAAGATCTCGAGAAAGCAAAATTTCGGATATATTTAACAAAAAATTTTTTCAAGTTTTTTTATTTTAATCTTCAATCGTAACCATTTTTTAGGCTTGCACAAGATTATTTATAGAATAAGAAATCGCGTAAAACTCTTCGTCAACGTGAAAAATTAAAACAATGGGTATGTAGATACTATCAGGCCGATTCTGAACAGGAACTCCCTGAAAGTTTTCTCTCTTTTCCCTTTCCACCTATCATGAATAAAAATTCCCTGCGGATTTTTTATATAAAATCGCGGAGTTGAGCTGTCAGTTTGAATTTTTTCATTCCAAATTTTCGGGGAAAATGCTACTTCCTGGCAGATCGTTGTTGGAGGATTTCTTTCTCGTGAGAAACAAATTCCCGGAGAAAAAACTCCCTGGGAGTATTCAGAAGTGGGCTGTGTGAATGTATGTATGTATGTATGTCAAATCGGCCTTTTTGATACTGCTTTTTTTCTATTATGTATGTAGGAAAATTCACTTCCCAAATATTAATGACTTGAAAAATATAATAAAAATTAAAAAGTTAAATTAAAAAATTTAATGTTTACTTCTCCAAGCGCCTTCGCTTGACTTGAATCGTGCTAGCGAAGCAGTCAATGGCACTGTGAATATTCTTCGAAATTATAGAGAAAATACTGACACACATTTTTCTGATATATTTTCAAAAGTTACTGATATCGCTAAGGAATTGGATTTTGACATTGTCCTTCCTCGGAGAGCGAATAGACAAAATATTCGGGCTAATTATGGTGCGTCTAACGCTGAAGATTATTATCGAAAGGCAGGATTTATTCCGCTATTGGATAATATTTTGCTCGATCTCCGAGAAAGATTGCCGAAAGAGGCATTAAACGTTTTTGATTTGAACTTATTACTTCCATCTAAAATTGGGGAATATAATACGNATTCGGGCTAATTATGGTGCGTCTAACGCTGAAGATTATTATCGAAAGGCAGGATTTATTCCGCTATTGGATAATATTTTGCTCGATCTCCGAGAAAGATTGCCGAAAGAGGCATTAAACGTTTTTGATTTGAACTTATTACTTCCATCTAAAATTGGGGAATATAATACGCCTGAAGATAAATAATGCTATCGAAAGCGTAAAATCTCTTGGAAAACGATACGAACTTTTCTTACAAAAAGACGGTATCAATTTGGAAGGCAATATAAAGTGTGGTTGGAACGATGGACAAATAAGGAAAGCGAAAAGCCATTCCCAAAATCAGCAGCAGAAGTTCTTGGTAAATGCGACGAATATGCTTTTACATTGATAAACAAACTTCTCCGCATTCTGGTCACACTTCCAGCTAGTAACGCTAGTTCCGAAAGAAGTTTTTCTACCCTTCACCGGTTAAAAACATGGTTGCGTAGTACCATGAATGAAGAAAGACTGATAGGTCTAGCACTTTTAACCGAACACTTAGATTTTAAATTGACACTGAAAGGATAATAGAAAGATTCGCAAAAGAAAAGAGCAAAATTGAATTTGCAATTTAAATTATTACAATAAAAATTCTGAATAAGTTGTTAAGTTACTTAATTACATCCTTCATTGTACCAACATTGTAAGCAAGAAATAAGAATTTATATGTATATATTGCATTAATAAACCCAAGGTATAACTTTGCATCGGCATTTGGATCCCGTATTTACGGAAAAATCGTAGTCTTTGCATATTTCGAAAATACCGTTCTATGGGAGGTGGGCGTGGTTATTGTCCGATGTCGCCTCTTTTCAATTTCAATCTACCTAAAGGGAAACTTACCTACAAAATTTCGTGGACATATCTCAATTTGTTCTCGAGTTATCGTGTACACGGACAGACAGACGGACAGATATGGTTTAATCGATATCTCTTTTCATTCTGAGCATTTATGTAAACATTTGTCTATATCTATCTCGATCCGTTTTGGCTGTTACAAATACCGTTATGCGTTAGTTATAATACCCTTGTGCACAAGTGCGCTCGGGTATAAAAACAATGCGTATGCTTTCAATACCCATGTTTTTTCATTATAGAGCGTGTGTGAATGAATCGGTAACAAAGTTCGCGGCGAGTAAATTTTTGACAACTATGAAGTGAAAATTTTGACAATCGCAAAGATTATTAATGTGTGTAATTTTTCGTTAAATAAAAGCTTAAATTTATGACTTGCAATCAACGATGGTAGATGTTTTCTTATTATATTAATTTCACTTCAATTTATAATATTTTATTCCGCATAAACCTGCGGTTATCAAAAATTGACTGTTGTCAAACAATATTTCATTTCACACAGCAGATTGACAAAACTGTCTCACCATAGTAAAAATATTATTCTGCAGCTTTCCCCATAGAACTTTGTTACCGATTCACACACGCCCATGGACACAAATATTTTTCCATATTTCCGCGAGAAACTGCTCCTTCGTTATAGGCTTTTATAATAAATATATTCCGATTAGTGCTGATTGTGTCTAATTCTATACATTAAAGAAACCCTAAATGACATAAAAAATACCATTACCAATTTCGAATCTATTTGAATCTTCAATCCACACGGTCAAAAATTTGGGTTTTTAAACCAGTCAATAGTTTTACGCAATTTTTAATATATTCTGGTTTACATTTTAGCCCAAAAAGTTCGTGGTTTAAAAATCAAACCAAAATGTTTTAATTCTAGTTTCTAGGTTTCAAATATATAAACTTTGGTTTAAAATCTAAACCGAAATAGAATATGTTTGCACAGCGAATTGTGGTGTTGATTCAAACTCAACATATGAAAGCACATTTACATGCGTGGCTGTAGCTGACTGTGCAAAGATGCTTGATACAATTGGTTGCTACCAAGGCTGTCCGGGTTCAATCCCAACCAGACGGAGCGTGAAATGTAAGACTGTTTTTTTTTTTATTCTTAATTATGACAAGTAAGAAAGTCTAAGTTCGGGCGGAGCCGAACATTAAATACCCGGCGCAAGTATTAAAGATATGTTTTCCACCTTTCCGAAAGCTGCCGCTACATGATAAGCCGGGGTGTATAAATTTTAAGTAAATTAGCGTCCTTAAATTTCGAAATATTGAAATTTCAAGCATTTCTGAAATTTACCGGTTATATGAAAAACGGCCGTAATTTTAGTCCGATTTCAACAATTTTCAACGGTTTGCTTTTGTGTGGCAAGCACAATAACCGTACCGAGTTTGGTACAAATTGGTAGAACGGTTACCGAGACACATATATGTGATCATAAGTGGGCGNGATCATTTATATATACATTTGTCTATATCTATCTCGATTCGTTTTGCCTGTTACAAACAACCGTTATGTGAACAAAGTTATAATACCCTTGTGCGCTCGGGTATAAAAATGTTTGGGTTTAACATTTAAACCGAATTGTTTAAATTCTAAACCCAACATATGTGCTCTCTTTTTTATAAACTTGGAAGGTTTGTATTTGAAACGGAATTACGTTGGTCATATATGTAGTCCAAAAAGTTTAAAAGTAAAACCGAAATTTTTAACCGTGCAAGCTAATAAGTAAGCAAGGGAAAAAAACACCCTCAACTCCTTGCTGGCATTGTAAACCCTCCTTAACGGTTACGGTCACCGGTTTATCCTAATGTTGCTATCCCTTTCATTATTAATTTTTGCTTATTTACATAAATTAGATGTTTTCAGATAGTATATTTTAGTGATGGAAAATTTGGTCCAGATAAATTTTTTTTCGGCACAAAGTGCACGTTGCGTTGAACTGTCACTTTGCTCTCTCAATTTTTGAGTGATGGATATTTCTTTACAACTAATTTTATACCTACTAAAAGATTTAAAGTATTGGCCCGTTAATACAGAAATGTGATGCAATATTTTCCATTACCACCTTTGCAAAACGTTTGTTGTTCTTTTATTGCTTAGTCCATGAAAAAAATGTGTCTGAATAAATTACATACACAAACCCTCTTACTAATACAAAGTATGTACACAAAAGCTGTACAAATTGGCAAAAGAAACTATTGAATTTTTTTGGCGCTATTTGACATTTGCAACACTTGACCTGCCATTTATTACGACCCGGCTGCTACATACAACAAAGTCAATGCATGATTGTGTGTTTTTGTTCTGTCTGCGACCATAACTATTTTCACGCGCATTTGGGCGCCCAATTCGACTTTTTTATTTTAATTTTCCAGTTTTAGAAATGTGACAGCGTAAAATGACGGCAAGGTTGTGAGCGATTAACCCGAAGTTAAGTGAAAACGATTGGAAAATTAAGCTATAAAAAGCCGAGAAAGTTCTTTACGTTATTAATTTTGACACATTCATACATATTAAAAATAACAAAAACCATACAAGTCTAAATTTCCCATTTTGTAGAAACATTGGACAACTTTTTATTAAGAATTTTTAGAAAAATTTCGGCTTTGTAACAGGCTGTTCGACTATCTCAAAATTTTCGGCCTTCACTGATGATTGTCTCGCTGTTTTCCATGAGAGTTTCCAGCCCGATATTATATACACCGACTTTTCAAAAACTTTCGATAGGGTTTTACATAAGGTATTAACTTTCTTATTTACGCGAACGTCATTGCGTGGTTGCATTCGACAACTTATCGTCTCTACGGTTACAGACACATCTGGCGTACCTCAGGGTAGCGTTTTATTCCTTAATCACATAAGTTCTTGTTTCCATACGTTCACTATATACGCTGACGATAATGTGCACTTGTGATGTAAACTGAATAATCTCCCGCTTAATGTTAACATATGTTGCCATTCTAGCTTTCCGCGAAAGCTTAACCACTGCTCACACAATATATTATTTCCGGTTCACTCCTGAAATACGTCAACGAAGTTAAAGACTTGAGCTTACGTGTTAACGAGCTTATCTTTCCGGTAATTTTCTCGTCAATGTTTTGATAGGCGCAACTGATTGGCCTTCCCTCTTAGAAATATTGTCTTTCCATGTTCCTTTACACAGCCGGCGCGTGCATAGTGGTAGTGCAAACAATTTTTCACTACCACTAACAAAATAGTGGTAGTAAAATTCGAAATGCACTACCACTAAGTATATAGTGGTAGTGAAATTTGAAATGCACTACCACTAACCATATAGTGGTATTGAAATTTGAAATGCACTACCACTGAAGCCCTAGTGGTAGTGAAAATCTCGATTTAGTGCAGCGTACCCAACCCTGTTTTCAAGTAAATTTTTTTTGTAAAAATATGGTTCATTCTTTAACCAGAATTTAAAAAATTCAACCAATATTCATCTGAATCTTTGAAAGAGTTCTGGATATCCAGGTACATTGGTTATGCCATTCTAGTTACGGCCCGTCTCCACAGGAAAAAGTTTTTGCCTACCAACTGTCATTTGTATTGCCTGATAAAAATTTTATCAGAGAAAATATTTGTGCGTGGGCATTTTTTATCTTGATAAAAGCGTTTGTAAGATGGCAATTTTTTCCCAATTTAATCACTAAAAAATTTAAAAAATTTGCTATTTCACATCCAAGTATTTAATAATAAATATTTTAAAAGAAAAAAGCTAAATATTTTCTTTTATACTAAAATATCAATAATGTTGCCGCCACGAAGTTATCGATCAAATGAAAATGTAGCTGTCAAACTACCAAATTGCTGGCAATATTTAAAAAATGCTTGCCTAGAGCAATATTCGATCTCTATTGGCAAAACATTGCGTAATATATTATCAAGGTAAAAATGTTTGCCTGATGCGATAGCAAACATCTTCGATAAACTTATATAGTTATATGTGGGCAGTATGCCGCCCATTTTCCAAAATTCCATAATAATGCTACTTCTTTTTAAGGGATTTTGTGCAAATTAGCGTCCTTAAATTTCGAAATATCCAAAATGAAATTTACCGTTACATCAAAAGTGGGTGTAATTTTAGTCCGATTTCAATAATTTTCAGTGTTTTACTTTTATGTGGCAAGCACAATAATCATTCCGAGTTTCGTGCAATTTGCTTGAACGGTTACCGAGATACACATATGTGGTCATAAGTGGGCGGTGCCACGCCCATTTTCCAAAATTTTATCATAAACATATTTTGTGCTAAAGAAATATGGCAAACATCAAGTTTAAATAAATTAGCTTCGGTATTTACTGATTTATCGAAGATTTCGTATTTTTCTAAATTACCGTTATATAGGATTTGGGCGTATTTATTGTCCGATTTTAAAAATGTTCAGCGATTTGGTATGTTGCACCAATAGCCGAGCCAAGGTTGGGGAAAATTGGTGGAGACCGAGATATTTACATGTAATCATAAGTAGGCGTGGCTACGCCCATTTTCCCAAAATTTTTTAATATTCTTATTTTCCGTCTAAAAATCATTGTAAATATCAATTTTGAGTGAATAGGTTTAAGAATAGGCTAAAGTATCGCAGTTTTCGTATCTCTGAAAACTACCGTTATATGTGAGGTAGGCGTGGTTTTTGTCCGATTTTGCCCATTTTCAATACCATCCACCCTACGTTGAAAAGAGTTGCTCGAGTTATTGTGTGCCCAGACGGACAGACAGTCACCGCTTAATCGATTTCTTTGTTCATTCTGATCATTTATGTACACATTTGTCTGTATCTATCTCGATTCGTTTTGCCTGCTACAAATAATCTTTATTTGGACAAGGTTATAATACGCTTGTGCACAAGTGCGATTTTTAAAAACTGGCGCTGATTTTTTTAAAAGGTCTTGTGCATCTAATTCTACAGGAAATTTTCTTTTATATGGTAAAATTTGCAGAAAGGCGTCAGCAACACGAACTCATTTAAAATCAATGCGATTTTTTAGCCGTTTAAAATTTGCATTTGTTTTACTAGAAATTAAGATTAAAAACTTCAAAATTAAGATAAAATGTATTGAATTTTTTAAGTTCTGTGTAAAGTTTGACTTGTGTGGTTTTCATTAAAGCATGAACCTTTATAAACAAAGAAATTTTATTTTAAAAAACATTGCATATTAAAATGCTTCTTTTTCGATTAAAAAATTTGTTTTCTTTTTAAATTAATTTTATCAAAATCGCTGGGATAGGTAAATTTTAATTTTTAGGTTCTTCGTAGACACATATTAGCTACGTACTTATTTACTTAAATTTGTAGCGAATATGTGAATCTAGTTATTTCGAGTTAAAAAAAAAACTATTTCTGGCTACATTTTATTTCGCTTAGTAGACGAGAAATTAAAACATCGGGAACACATCGATGTATCGTTTTTATAACCGATGTTTTTTAACATCGATGTTTGTTGTTAGAACATCGATGTTTTTAAGAATGATTTTGCATCCCTCGGCGCGCTCCACTACTTTATGTAGGAATTTCGAAATCTAAGTACGTTAAAAATAACCCGTTATCAAAAAGACTATCGGAATTAAATAAAATTTCTGAGCAGGAGCTGTCGCTTCCAACAGGAACACGTACGGCTTTAGTTTAAAATTACTTCAACTACTTTTAAAGCAGTTTTGTTATAGCCAGTAACAATTGTTATTCAATTGACTGAATTAAATTATATAAATAAAAAAAAATTAATTCAAATAATTCTTGCATGCAGGTGCTTAGCAGGGCTTCCAAATGAATAGAAATCAACCTTACCAAATCTTTGGCCATTCTTTTCTGCCCATATTGCTGTTTTAGAGTGCATTCGAGAGAAAAAGTCTCCACAAGGTTGGTGGTATAACCAGTGTTGCCCAGACAAATTAACTGCGTATAATAATTCATTTTACTGTACAGGCTTATGGGACCTAAGAAGATCTATTGTAATCACGTCAACCTTAGGCTATACAAAAATCTAAGCACTTTGGACGGTGCCATATTCCAAATTTTATATGGAGAAGAAAATCGTTCTCCAAAGTGTATCAGTACACGATTCATGTTTTGCGATCAGGTACATAGAATATACTCTGGCGTTTCCTCCACCAGCCCACAAAATTACAGTCCGTCCTCTACAGAAGCAGTGTATTTTTGAGATGTACCGCAGAATGGCTTGGGCAATCGCATTTCGGTTCCACGCTTTGCGAGACAGTCAGACCTTTCGTTGACTTCAAACCCTTCATGTCCTGGAACCTACCTTAGCGTTACGTTATTGTGGGCCCCAGTTGGTTTAAGAGGACACAAGCCTTGATGCAGTTTTAAAAGAGTCTAAGGCCTTTAACACTACCGGGTTATCCGACACAATATTTATTCTGGCCCTATTTATCCTTCTACGCAGACATTCGCGAACACAGACTTCGATTGCAAAGATCTGCCCCTGGAATATGGCTCCAAGTAAGCCATAAAGCATATATGGATGTTCATGTTGTATATTGGCAATTGTAAGGGTACAATAAGAAGAGAGAGGCCGAAATACGTGAGTGCCAAGAGTCAGTCATCCTGCCTGTGCTGGTGTATGGCGCCGAGGCATGTACAATGAAAGCATCTGATGAGGCGGCTCTTGGAGTTTTCGAGAGAAAGATTCTGCGAAAGATTTACGGACCTTTACGCGTTGGTGATGGCGAATATCGCAGACGATTTAACGATGAGCTGTATGAGCTTTACAACGATATAGACACATATTCAACGGCTCCGCTAGCTTGGCCATGTCGTTCGAATGGACAGAAACGCTCCTGCTCTGAAAATATTCAACGCGGGCCGCGATGCTGGTAACAGAGGAAGACGAAGGCCTCCTCTTCGGTGGAAAAACTAGGTGGAGAAGGACTTGGCACAGTTAGCACAGAAGAGAAATGACTGGCGTTCTGTTTTGGACTCGGCTAAAATCGCTTAGGCGGTTACACCTACCGAAACCTACCAGAAGCCGATCTAGCCTACCAACCTCTCAAATGGAAAAAACCTACCAGTTTTGGTAGGAAAAGCCCATATGTGGCAACACGAGGTATAACTAATGTGACCAACTATTTCATAGCTCAAAGAAGTACAGCTTGGCAACTGATACAAAAGGATCAGTTGAAATTCCTTGTCTCACCGCATGAATACCAATCGCACAATGGCCTGTCAGAACCTCCATCAGTAGCTCTTGAGAGGTAACGTGTTTTAAATTGCTCAATAAAAAGATTTGCTGCAGCAGAGAAGCGACTTATTTTCCTTTTTTATGTCACAAAAGGCCCCGGTTTCCCTTCGCGTAATAGCAGTATGTGCTGCGACAATTCTGTCTACAACGTCATATTGTGTTCAACATATGAATGTTAATGCTCCGCTGTGCAATGTGATTTCCTAGAGCTAATAAATTAATTTTAATTCTACCGATATGTCCCCTACAGTAGTACAAGGCAACCGACACCTTTCCTACCCTTTCCTCAATGTTAGGCTTCCACGACAGCCGTTGTTGATTGCCCACCTAGTTACCTGGTTCAGGTAACTTCTAGAAGGTCGTTGACAACCGCAATCCATAGCAGAACACTACCTTGTGGAGTGCTCTTATTTTACTCTGCACTGTGTGCAGACGCTCCCCCACTCCGCCGCGACTGATTATTAATATACTTGACTAATGTCTCTAGAGTGGCATTGTTGAAGGCCCCCTCGATATCGAAGATGGCCCGCACTGCATAATCTTCATGCATGAAGGCTTCCTCTGATCACTTTACCAATGTGTGCTTGGCGGTATTCACCTACCTTTTTTTTGCAATAAGCATATTGAGCTCTTGACAGTCTCGAGGAATCGCGTTCCTTATGTAGAGGTCTACCAGTCTCCCTAGCGTTTTTAGCAGAAACAAAAAAGCTGATAAACCTAAAATCCTTATGGGAAACATGAGAGCCTTTTCATCCAAGCCTTCCGATGTACCCGGTCCTCACGCAGTTTGCATAAATAGACCAACCAATTGCACGACACCTTCAGAGCACTCTGCAGCTGGGCAGGTATGATGCCATCGGCGACTTTAACGGTTTTAACGAATTTATCGCCCTGGCCATGTGGCAATCGTCCAGAAGATCGGAGAAGTACAGGGCCTGGGGGGGGGGGGGGGGG
>NW_016157092.1:101776-125083 GCF_001687245.7 Rhagoletis zephyria | reverse complement strand
GGGGGGGGGGGGGGGGGGGATTGTTGATTCTGTAGCCAGTTAGCGATAATTTTCGAATCGCTATCGCACTTTTTGACCCAAAAATATATATATATGAAATACTATAAGTATATCGCAAAGAAGTACATTTGACTGTACGTCCAAGTACGAAGTACAAGAGCGAAAGAGGAAGTACTGTACTTCCCAAAGAACTACGGTTGGTCACATTAGGTATAACTAAGCATAGATGAAAATGTACCGAAAATGCTATTTATGTATCGAATGTACTTTCAAATTATAAAGGGCTGAAAAGGTACAATTGTAACTACTTTTTCATCACTGCTACGTATGAGTGATTCTGCTCGGTGTCATACTTGTTGTTGTTGTTAAAATGGCAAGGGAGCAATTCATAAGCAGAATTTTTTTGTAGCACACTTATAGGCGCATTTAGCGGTCTTGCTAACAATAAAGTATGTATGTATTTATTTAATGTCATATTTAAGTTTTTGTAATTGAATTAAATCATTGCGTCTACGCTCGCACAGCTTTTGCTCGCATTTCCCATTATTTATGAGTACTTCATTGTTCTACTGTTGTTGTTGCTGCGTACCTACTTAGCGCACAATTTCTCTTTGATGGGCAATGACTCCCGTCCATTTGCCGCATTCTAAAACATCTTCCTGCTTGTTGTATCTACAAATGTGTTTGTAAACATATTCTACCGGTCCACCTGAGTTCACTTTGTACAATGTAGGTATGAAGCTGTGTATCCATTTCCGCATGACCATCACTCACCAGCCATAAAGAGCTGCTGCGTGGCAGCAATGTAGAGGGATTGAAAGCATCACTGTCGTTTATGACCTCCAACCCAGCAAACAGCCGCTTGTTTCCTCGCCTTTTCTCCTTCTGATCATTAATTTTAAATATAAAAATCGCAGATATTATTCAGTTTTTGGTTTTCATTTTACTTTTTTCTATACGTCTGCTTATTTGGGCATTTTACGCTTTTTTTATTTATTTACCGCGTGCGTGCCCTCTGCACCTATAATTACGACAAATGGTCAGGGGGTAAAATGTATGATACACACACACGCGAGGATGTTTGTAAACAGACGATAAGGAATAGCAAGACTCAGATCAAATCGTTCCTTCATTCGGTCAGTCGGCAGGTCAGCTTTGCGGCAGGATATGGGTCATTGTGTGCGATATGCTTGCCCGCGCTTCCCACTACTCTTACAATTTTCCTTCCTTCTTTTGATTAAATATTGCCTCCTCTTCTTCCGCGAGCTACAATCTTACTTTCTGCCCTTCTGAAGGACCGCTGTTTTATTGAAATTAAATGCAATAATTTGGCCATTACCGCCACCGATTTGCTACGTGCCGTAATGAAGCGCAGCAAATGTGATGACCCTGGAATTACTTTCGCTACGTAGGGTTGTATGTATATTTTTGTTGGTTGGCAAATTTTTTTACATACATATGTACATATGTATGTATTTTTGTACATACCATAATATATGTATTTTTGTATGTATATGTATTTTTCACCTTAAAAGTATTGTTTAAAAATATCAGCAACTCTCTTACGGTTTTAAAGACCGCACCGTTTGACAATTAAACATAAGAAGCTAGGACTACAAATCCCGTCTTTAAATCGATTAAATCGAATATCGATTAATCGAGCCCTTCCGATTCTTTGTCGATTTTTTAGTCCCGATTCGATCCGTGAACCGATTCAAAAAAATTCGAGAATCGACATTAGATTTATGCTCAATTGATGCATATTGATTTACGGTTTACCTCAGAAAATCTATAAAATTTTGAAGAAACTTGAATTGGAGGTTGGTACAAAAAGAATTCATTGACCTGCCTCTCTTTCTCCTCCGACTAAAGGGCTCCTCAGGGAAGCGTCCGTATTGCAAAAAAATCTACATACATATTACATGCGCGAGCTCCATTGTATTATACACTGTACGCGCTGTTTTTTTACACAAATGCACGCGTGGGCTACTATAGTAGACCAATTTAAATGTCAATAAATGTTTTTTTAGTTAAAAATATATACTCATCGATTACATTAAAATTTTTTCATTATTGACATTCATTTTGTTGATTATGAGAAACTGTGTTGGCGGTTAGTTAAAACTTAACTTACCGTAAGAAACTTAAGAACCTGTATGTTTTAAATTCTTAATTTACGGCCTTACGGAAATTGAGAGCGGTGAGAGAATCAGGCTTGCCAGATATTCGTTTTTGTAGTTCTGAAAAATAAATGGCCGCAAACATATTTATTTGCATGAATTTTTTTGATGTGGCATTTTAGGCGGTAAATTGCGAATAAGCTGAAAAAGATAATACAAAAACAAAATGTTTCCGCTTCTGGCTTAAGTTGGCGTCTTGAGTAATCATTGATGATTTCTTACGGTAAGTTAAATTAAGATAAGTCTAGACTAACTGAGCTTTAAAGGATCTGAGAAATATATACAAGAAAATTATCATTCAAATTAGTGAGTGGTAATTGCGGTCGCTGTGGTGTAGTGGTTAACACTGCGCACCACTCCGCAGTGCCAGAGCCCTGGTCAAGCAACATCGCAAAAAAAATATAGAAAATAGGTTTATGGATTTTTACCCAATAATTATTTGTGATTTGTATTAGTTGGATATTTTGACTCGTATAGAGTTTGCAAGCCTTCCTTTAACACATTTTTAATCAGAGTTCCTGAGAGCAAGGCAATAGTTCTACAGTTCCAAAAAAGCAAAACAAAACTAAAATCGCATGATTATTTCACGCAGCAAGCCTTTATTCAGAGAAAAGTGTTCTGGGAAGATCTACCAGTAAGAAATAAAGAGTTTCCTAAAAGTTCCGAAAAATTTGGTTACGCTTGGTTTTTGTTTTTCAGCAAGATTAATTTTGGGCAGCCTGCCTTAATGGATTAAGCTGTGGAAGGCCCGCTGTGTTAATTGCAGTTTTATTTAACAAATGCTCATTAAAAAATGTATGTATATTATTTTTCAACTAAATAGTATTTAAACGGATAAGCTCTAAAGTTTTTATTTCTGCTCGGTGCAGATTTCAAAAGTAAAAAATTGTAATAAAAACCGGTAAAAGGCGAATGTTAATTACCCAGCGGGATGCATTTCATTACTCGAAGCAGGCGGTATAACCCTGGAGGAAAATCATTAACTTGTGCAGTAAATTTCTGGTTCAAAACTAAAACGACTTCGACAGTCTTACTGCGGCTATCCACTCTTGAAAGTATCCTGGGAAAAATTTGACATAGGCACGCAGATATTATGTGAGTCATTTTCGTGACATATTAGTACGTTTGCCATTTCATGAACCGTAGTTCAGGCTTCATCGCTGACTGCATTATGAAGGCGTTATTAAAAAAATGTTAAGAACAGAGGTGTATATAGCATTAAGGATTCTCCTAGGACCGTATATAAACTCATCAGTAGTTCGATATCGAAAACTTGAAATGTTTCCTATAGGTCATAAACGGAGTACGGATATACATACATACATAAACATGTGTATGTTATATCTATCCGTATCCGTATGCATCTAAATATAAAACCAACGTGAAAGTAGTGAAATTAATTAAAAGGCTGCCAAACAAAGTAACAATTTGCAACTGCACGTGAAATTTCCGTCTCATGCCAACCGAAATTTTGGAGCTGAAACAACAACAGCAACAATAGTTACAGGAGAAAAGCAGCAAAGCCAGTTGCTTTATCAACAATGTTAATGTCGGCAAAAGTGATGACTGATGAGAACTTGATCGCTGATGTTGAAAATTTGCTGTTTTTGGTAAACTTCATTCGTCTTTCAGCCATCAAAAGAGGTGGAATCATGAGCGCTTTGTAGCTGAAAAGTGTTAATTAATGCGTGCGAATAAATTTACGCGTCTGTGTTGCACGGTAGTACTGTTAACAGATACTTTAAAAATGCAAAATGCAATGGAAGCTGAATCTTCAGTTAGATGTGGAAAAAGCCGTTACAAAATTTGTAGCTGTTTTGATAACCGCTTTGATTTGCAGTTAATCAAAGAATGCATTACACGTTTCTAGAAACGGCTTTTCGCTTTCCGTTTACATAATATGTAACAGGGGTATTTAGGCGTTAATGCGAATTGCAATTGCAACGGTGCGAAATGTGAAAATGTAAAATTTTATCAACGACAAACAGCCGAAAATCTCGCATCAGTCATTGATAGCAATTACTGCCAATACGAGTACAAGTGTTAAAATATTTCATTTTTAGTATATACAGCTTACCCTATACCATTCGTAAACCCCTACTAAAATAGAGGACCAGGTTCTTTTTGTTTGGTTCTACCTTAAGTTGGTGAAACTGACCGGAAGTCCATTTTTAAAATGGGACATACTTATGTATGTACATGTTATTACCATACATTGAAAATACCTAACTTTTATTAGAAACTTTTTTCTAGGAAGTGCCCTTTCTAACCTCGAAAGGACGTTCGAACTGCAACTCGTCTTGGACTCCTCAAATGGCCAAAGGTGTTCTTATTGGAAAACGAAAAAATATAAGTCCCCTGGTGAGGGATTACACATCTATTTTAATAAAAAAACAGATTGGCATTTTGCGCATAAAACTACAAAACTTTTGTCGGAAATTTTTTTATGCAATGAACTTCCGGTTAAAACAATGGACTTCCGTTGATTTAACCCACTTCCGGTCGAAACCGGAAGCCTATAATACGACCAAAAGTTACACGGTTAAAAATTTCGGTCTTAATTTTAAACTTTTTGGACTACATATATGACCAAACTAAATTCAGTTTCAAATACAAACCTTCCAAGTTTAAAAAAAAGAGAGCACATATGTTGGGTTTAGAATTTAAACAATTCGGTTTAAATGTTAAACCCAAACATTTTCATAATTAAGAATAAAAAAAAAACAATCTTAAATTTCATGCTCCGTCTGGTTGGGATTGAACCCGGACAGCCTTGGTAGCAACCAATTGTATCAAGCATCTTTGCACACTCAGCTACAGCCACGCATGTAAATGTGCTTTCATGTGTTAAGTTTGAATCAACACCACATTTCGCTGTGTAAACATATTCTATTTCGGTTTAGATTTTAAACCAAATTTTCTATATATGAAAGCTAGAAACTAGAATTAAAACATTTTGGTTTGATTTTTAAACCACGAACTTTTTGGGCTAAAGTTTAAACCAGAATATATTAAAAATTGCGTAAAACTATTGACTGGTATAAAAAGTAGACTATAAAAGTTTAAAAAAGGCAGTAGTCCCAGCGCGGTTTAAAAATTAAACCCAAATTTTTGACCGTGTAGAGCATCCCCCACTTGGTGATTAAAACTCCAATAAAAACATTTTCGTACATTTTAGAAGTCCAGGATCGGCGGTTATTTAGAGGTTGAAAAAGGCATTTTCAAGAAACAAGTTTTAGACAAAAGTTACGCATTTTTATCCGCATATATCCTATTCAAAAAAATTTACTTCTGTTCGGTTTAAACTACTTCCGATTGAAACCGGGAGTCGGTAATACGACCAAAATATAGAGCATCCCCGACTTGGTAGTTCATATTTTTGCATTAAAAAAAAAAATCATATTTCTAGGGCTCATTTACGAATAATTGCGAATTGTGTTGATTTTATTAAATTAAAAACATAAAAAGAGAATTCGGTATGGTGTGCTGAAGACCCAAACGTTCTCTTCGAATCTGAGTAGAGAGTGTTATTGCTCAGTTTCATAGTTCTTCTAAAGATCTTCCGATGGTACTGAAATTTGAGGACATATAATTCCGTATATCTCAGTACTCAGCTCCGACGATTTCATTTGAGTATCGAGCGCACTTTTCCGCATTCGTTTTCTTATATTTTTAAATTATTTTTAATGATGACGAAAACAGTATTAAGAAACTAGCGTCGCATCGAGTTTTTTCACTAGATCGTTGACAAATAATATTCGATCAGACTAACATGTTTTTAATTATGTAGCATTGACCCTTCCTGTAATTAGCCGTTGAATATTTCTGCTCGCAATCTCTTTTGTTGGATGTTAAACTTTGACTTTAAATAGCAGAGAAATATCAGAGAATAGCAGGCGGACAGTTTTATAACGGAGGTTTATAGCCAAAAGAATATAAATTATAGTGCATGTTTCTATTTGTATGTCTACTAGTTTTATTTTAAAAAACAAAATAACGAAAGAAACAGATCCAGCTATTGGAAGCGCAGAAAAACAATTATCACAATAAAGGCTATGTTCTATTCGACGTAGTCAAAAATTTTGCCGAATGATAGATCGGTTATATAGCTTGAGAAATAATATGTTTAAAAGGAATTTTATCAAAGTTGATAAATCTGAATTTTTATCGGTTTTATTATACAAATACTCCTGGGTTCAACGTGATGTTTTTTGTAACTGCATCGAATACTCTTTTCCATTGATTCACAAACTTTTCTGCATTCTGGGCACATTTCAAGCTAGTAACGCTACTTGAGAAATAAGTTTTTAACCTCTTTAACTCTGCCAGGCTAACAAAAAACGCGGAAAGTGACGCTGTTTGAAAAAATCATGTTAATTTTTTCTTGTGTTGTCAATTTAACCTTATTTGTCAAGTTGACCGCTGTCGTTGTTGTTTTTAAAAGGAAGAAAGAAATAGGAACTTCTTTAGAAATAAAATAAATGTGTCTGTTCTTTAAAATTCATAAAATTGAGTACATGGAGGCAAAAAAGTTGTGTAGTAGGTAGGCGTCTCAGGGATTGCTTAATCGACTTTTCTTTTAATTCTGAGAAGTTTGGTGTATATGGGCCTCATGCATAAAAAGTGAGCATTTGCTCAGACTCGTTTTTTTGAGCAAAAGGTGGGTTTTGTATGCATAAAAATTATTGAACTCACTAGCTTTTACTCAGTGCGTGAGGTTGATCTCATAGGTCGAGTTTGAACTCGCATCGAGAATTGTTCGTGAGTTAGAGCTCACTTTCGTATGCATAAAGACAAGCATTTGCTCACATTGCTGAGGTCAAGCTCACAATTAGTTGAGTCTGCCTTTTAGTTGACTCGCGTGACTTTCAGCATAACAATGGCTGAGTACTTTGTTCCTCTAAGGCAAAAAAAAATATATAAGCCAAGGCAAATAATTATAAATAGTGATTACAAAAAATTATTTCGATTTGAATCACAACATGTAGTCTGGTTAACAAATTATTTCCTAGGGGAAAATAACGAAAGGAGAGGTGGTGCTCTTACGAACAACCAAAAGATGTGTGTGTTCCTAAGATTTTGTGCCGATCCAGGCTTCCAAAATGGGATTGGAGAAGACATCGGAGTGCATCAAACAACCGTTTCAAGGGTGATTTCCGAAATGGAACGGATAATATCAGGAAGAGCACATGAATGGATACAATTTCCATCCACAAACGAGGAAGTTAGAGCTGCACAAAGGCAATGGGAAGAAAAAAACCGTTTTCCGTTTGCAATTGGTGTTATAGACTGTACACACATCAAAATTAAAAAGCCGAATTCTCAAAGTGACGAGTACGTATGTAGAAAAGGCTTTCATTCAATAAATGTGCAAGCAACATGCGATGCAAATGAGCTATTCACTAGCGTGGATATATCTTGGCCAGGTTCTGTGCATGATTCTCGCGTGCTGCGAAACAGCAATATATATACGACGATGATGAATGCTGGTAATGATGCTTTACTTCTTGGAGATGAGGGTTATGCTATATCTCCTTGGTTAATGACCCCATTTCGGAACCCACAAACTGACTGAGTTACTGCTGGAAAGCTCGTTATTAATGCCCACCGACAAATTACCTGCAATAGAAAAGAGAATAACAAAAGAAATGTATTAACATTAAGAAAACAAAAATGGTAGAAGGGGTAACGGTGAACTTACTTGTAATTCTTTTGATGACCGGATGCGATCCAGCTGAGAGTATTTCTAATAATTCTGACTCCCACTTTTTTAAAATTATTTTTTTATTTCCTGTTTTATTCTTGTCGCTTTTTCCTTTTACACGGCACTTCATATTAGCAATTTTCTTGACAACATTTTTCTCATTTATTTCTACCCCCGTTTTTTCTTTAAATTCATAACTAATTTTTGCAATTATTTCTTTTTTTTTATTTCTAACACTAGGGAGTTGACATTTTTCTAACAGAAACTTGTATTTCTTTAGATAATTAACTATAAAAATTGACAAGGATTCATTTAAATCACAATTTAAATTTTCACTCTCGCTTTCCGAACTCATGTTTGCTACTAAACAAACAAGCGGTATGATCTCAGTTATCTCAAGTTCATGGCATTTGCTTAATCTCATTTTTATGCATACGAAAACGAGTAGGAGCTCAATCTGTTTGCTTGGACTCATTACTTGAGATTGAGCTCGACAGACTCGACTTGAGCAGGAGCTCACTTTTTATGCATAAGGGCCTATGTTTTTATCTGTCTTGATTCGTTTTGGCTATTACAAACAACCGTTATGTGAACAAAGTTGTAATACCCTCACGCGCAAGTTCGCTCTGGTATAATAATTTACAAATAGGTATACATACTTAATATAATAAAAAAAAACTTTCCTATGAATTTACACGACCCCTGTTATATAATGAGTTATACAATACAATAAAAACAATAAAAAATCAAAGGCAATTAGTAAAAACTAGCAAAATTGTCGCACACTTATCTTTTTGTCCATGAGTGTACCTCATTAAGTACAACGTTATACTACTTGACATGATGGATCCAAGGTTTAGTTTTGTTTGTATGTATTGCTAAATTTAACATTTGTGGAAAGTTGCATATTTTTTTGGTTCGCTCATAAGTTAAATATTTATTTAATTTACAAAACATTTATGTAATAAAATTTGTTGGACATATGAGTACTCTTTTCTGCATTTCTGTGTTTTTTCCCGAGTTTGGCACAATTTAAAATTCCGATTCAATGTGGAAAAGCTGTTGAATCTGTTAATTTTGCAACTCATTGTTCAGAAGCAAACAAGTGTAGTTGCATTTTCGTGCAAGAGAAGCATATTAAAAACGTATCTGTTTGTAACAACACCAAAACGCTGCCAGCAAATCGAGTCGTACAGGATTTCATTTCATGTTCAATTAGTCTGCGAGATGCATTTCAAGTTTTGAAATGCCTTCGAGTCTAATTAATTACAACCACTGTAGCAGCGGCAGATGCAAGGCGAAAAGTCGAGTACCCTTCCTCCTGCCAGCAGAAAAGCGATGTTTAATAGATAACCTACAGTGTTGCACATTAGGGTGGCTTTGAGGTTTTTTTTTCAATTTTGATAACATAAGTCAAGTCTATGCCATTTGACCATAATTTCTTATGTATGTAATATTTTCTGCTGAATACGAATATGAAGTCAAAATATAAACAATATAAGCACAACACAAAACCGACTTCAATTCTCATATAAAAAAAATTAAGAGTGCATTATTTCTTCATGATCCAATGATGTGACCACCTTTTCTAAAAAAAAAACATAAGTGCGCGTGGGCCACACTGGAGAAGTGAAACTTACGTTACATACATATGTACATATGTACATATATACATCTGCTTTTGCTTAAGGTTATATTTTTTATTTTTTCTATCTACATAGATGCCTAGCTCTTCATTTTTGTCTTTATCTATCGATAAAAAATCGATGAAAACTTCCAATAAAATAGCGATAACAAAACCGATCATAAATACCGATAACAAAATCAATGAAAAATTCGATAAACATTTCGATAGCAAAATCGATAATAATATTAGAAGCAAAATCTATTAGAAACTCGATAAAAATATACATAATAAAGCGATAAATATCGAAAAAAATTTGTAAATATCTATAACAAAATCGAAATATCCATAACAAAATCGATAAAAATATCGATACAAAATCGATAAAAACATCGATAACAAAATCGATAAAAATATCGGTTATTTTATCGATATGTGCCGAGAATCTCGAAAATCTCTAAAATCCTAAAATAGCTAACAGATTGAGTCTCTGTGTATCTCTCTATATCCTTTCCTCTTTAATTACCTTAATTTTAATCTTTCTTCTCCTATCTTCATCTTTACTTTATTTTTTCACGTTTTTTTGAAAAGGTACTATAAATGTCTTAGAAAATGTTGGCAACCCTACTTGAGAGTCCACTAAGTACAGGCTTTTAAGTGCGCAAAGCTATGAAAACTTGGGTTTTTAAGCGTAACTTTACAGGAAAATTAAAATTACTTCCCAGATATTTCTAAATCGTTCTTTTTTGAAGCACTGTAGTATACAGGCCAACAATTTTCAGACCAGTCTTGAAATTAAAAATTCTAACAATTTTGAATAAAAACTGTGAAAGTTTGAAGAAACTTTGTTAATTTTTTTCGATCTTTGAAGAATGGATTTATAAAAAGAGAATGGTAAAAAAATTTATTAAAATTAATTTGAAAAACTAAAATAAATAGCCGAAACAGGGTGACTCTATTATTTTGCCGCGGGATATAGCTATATTTAAAGGTGAAGACAATAACAATAGGGAATTAATAAATTTCAATGCTTGAATTTTTCGTACAATTTTTAAAATTGCGTTTCCAAAGATTTTTTCAAAATAAATGGCGATGAGGGGTATTTCACCCACCGGTGATAAAAAATAGCAATCACCACAACGCTCAACACTAATAACACCACTCACAATCACGTTTACTTTCAAAACTACAGTTCAGAATTTCGTTTTGTACCAAATATGGACTATCTGATAAAAGAATGGCTTCAGCACGCAATGAGATACCTAACCTAAGAGTCTGAAAGTTAGCGTTTTTCGTAAGTTTCAACAACTTTCTTGTCGATTTCCTCAAGCGTGAAAAAAATGGAATTTTGTCGTACCTGATTTCTTGAATTGCATGAAATAATGTTTTTAGTTATTACAAAAAATATTATCAGCGCATTATTGACTTAAATAAATATTAAATATTTTGAGCTAAAAATAAATATTTTTTTTGTTTTCGTAGTGGAGAAAAATAAGAGCCACCCTAGTATACACGCATCAATGGTGCAAGCATTCATGAGCGGCATCCATGATAAACTCCGTTCCTTTCGTTGCAGGAAACATATATACTATAGTTATATATAGTATATACTATAGTTATATATAGTATAGATTTGTAGGTAGAAAGAATTTTTAAGAATGCTTATTCGATCTGACTGAATGTTTTTGGTACCTTCGGTAATTTTTATTCCTTGTATGCCTTTGTTTAACTTTCGCTGGATGCATTTCGTTGATAGTTGTAGCTTTTGGTCATTTTTGTTTTGTTGTTTTCGTAATTCTTGCTAATGCCTCATTTGTGTTGGATGAATGTTAGTGGCGATTGCAGTTCAAGCGGTTATGTAGGTTAAATGTTTTTGAGGTTTTGCCAGACCTGAGGCTATGAATGACGCCATAACACTGCACTAAAAAATGTTGACTATTGGGCATGTGCTGCAAATCGCACAGATTTCAAATCGTACTCTCCGTATTCACATACGTCACATACGTGACAGTCGTACGTACAAACAAGGAAAACATTTATTTTTTTTTTGCTGTTTTTGGACCCTTGTATAGCACAAAACTCTGCGGATTGTGGTTGGCTCTTTTATGAAACTTGTTTTAAGATGATTTGGTTAATGACGATTGGATTAATGCAACTTTTTTCAATTTTACTTTACAACCCCAAGTGTGAAACGTTACGTGACGTGGTTGACGTGACATAAATTTCCATTGTTACATTTTTGTTAATATTAAAAATAAAATAAAATATGCATTTTATGTCGAATATACTTTATATTTTGACTTTTGTGCTATTCAGAGTAAATTTTTTGGAAATCTATGGTTTATTATGTTTCAACTACATACGCCAAATTTAAACCAAATCGGACCATAAATACGGGTTTCAAACGAGAAAAAATGTATGTTTTATTTCAAAATTAACCACTAGCTTAAGAAGTGTACGTAAATGTTACGTATAATGTGGGTGATTTTTAAGATTTTTTTTGTTTTCGCTGACTCTTTATTTCACTTCTTAATTATCCTTTAAATAATATATAAAAAGATTAATTTAGGGGTAGAAATTTTTTATGAAAATTTGCGTAATGTTTCAAATTACAATTTTTGGAGTTGTTGTTCTAGTATTAGCCATAATTTTTTATATAGTAGTTTTCAAGGGGCTTGCCTGAGGAGCCCTATATTCAGAGGAGAAAGGTCATTGAATTCTTTGGTATTTTTTCTCTCAAGCTGTTTTTTTTTTGTAACAGCCTCAAATTCAAATTTCTTTAAATTTTTGTAGATTTTCTGTGGCAAACCGTAGTTCAATATGCATCAATTGAGGAAAAATCTAATGTCGGTTCTCGAATGTTGTGAATCGATTCACGGATCGAATCGGAACTAAAAAATCGACAAAAATTCGAATCGGAAGGGCTCGTTTAATCGATCTTCGATTTAGTCGATTTAAAAACGGCATCTCTAGTAAGAAAGCCTGTAACAATTCTACTTCATGGCTACTGAGGTGAACTACAACACTTCGGTTCTCCATTTTGATATATCCGGCATGAAGGACTTGGCCTTGTCCAGTAATGTTGTGCTTCGTTCTTCATACAGATATAGTATTTTCGACTAAAGTAGCTCCATTGCACCCCGATAAAGGGTTCTGGACCTATGAATCCCTGTGGAGCCCCTTTTCTGGCCGATCTGCTTTCCGAGTGTATGTAGATGTATTTTTTAATTGCCCCACTTTCTTCATACTGCCCCAGAAAAAGTTCAGTTCCGTGAACCTCGGCCTGAAAGACAGTGTTACTTTGCCCCATGCTGGTGAAAAGGAGCAGTCTGGGTTGAGTGCCGTAAACTCCTTCTCCAATGCCTTGGTCAGTCTTTGAGCCGTTAGTGACCAGATGTGGCTGTCCTTCCGGGGTTTATGCCGTTTGTTGTCCCAGTTATTCCTTTCGGGGAAAAAGACCTTGAACTTATAGAGTAGACAAGTATCGGACATAAAACGTCAGATGCTGACTGAAGTTGGGCAGGGAAAATACCATCCATGCCTGGAGATTTGTAGGGCTGGAAGGAATTTATGGCCCAGTCTACCCTTTTTACAGCAATAAATTCCGCTGAAATCAACGGCTGTTCAGAGATAATAACCTCGGAGTTGGGCTCCGCATGTACACCCAGGAAAGTGCGCGTGCATTAGGACTTCAAGCATTTCCTCACGAGATGACGCCCAGTCACCATTTGGTTTCTGAATATACATCGGGTTCATCGGACTTTTCGCAAGCACCTTTCGCAGGCGATTTCCCTCCGACTGAACCTCTATACTATCGCAGTAACCCTTCCAGGAGTCTCTTTGGGCTTTCCTGGTAAAATTTTTAAATTTCTTCAGGGCTGCCTTGTATGCAGTGCAAGGACCATCGCACTTTGCCGCATTAAAGAGTTTCATGCTTTGCTTCCTTAATACGGTTGCCAGAAGTACTGATTTTATCGCGCAGGAACTTCCTTAAACTGTACTGTAAAAAGTAAAAAGAAAAAAATTTAATTATAGTTGACATGTTTCAAATAATTTTTGATATGCCCAAGAAATTAATACAACAAATTAATAAAACGTACCAGTTGCGATAATATGATGGAGTTAAATTTTTTAAAACTAACGCTGACGTTTTTTTATCGAGTGTTGTTAGTTATCTCGAAAATAACTTTCAGTTTAATAACAACATATTAGAATATTCGAATGGCTTTTGCCTATAACTTACAATTTTTTTTTCACAATTCACTGATATTGTTAAAGAGTTTTGCATACAAGACATAGAGTTAGATACTCTTTTTGGCGAGTTCTTAGTATTTAAAAGCTTTTGCGTAGTTGAAAAAATGTATTTAAGCCATGAGGAATTATAGATGAAGTCGTTAAATAGTGGTATTTTATCACAGCTTGAAAAACTATGTAATTTTGTTTTTTTTATTCAATACCACACCCAAACAAAGCAACTGAGAGGATCTACGTAAAGTTTGCTTCCTGGTGCAAAGAGAGAAACCGGCTTCTGATTAAAATTTTTTAAAGTGAACTGCAAATTAAAAGTAAGTTTAAAATGAAATGTATAGAATTTTTTGATTACTTAAACACTGAAGATGGAAATGATCTCATTATGACTTATAAAAAAATGTCATAAATATAAAATAATTTATTAGCTTCTGTGTACAATGATGTGTACACTCATGTTAAAGTGAATAACACTTTTAGTTTTTATAAACAATATTTTTTTTTTTTTTTAATTACATTCATAATTTTGCTTTAAATAATAATGTACTGAAAAGAACTGATTTTTTCAATCAATCAATCAATTCAAAAGTGTTTGAAATAAAAGGTTTTTAATTTTTTGTAGACCCGACCTTTGACTCCTTATAGCACGTGTAATATAAGTTTACACAAAAACGTTATATATCATTTAAATAACAGCAAAAGGCGGACTACGTCTATATTTGTAGTTTTTTAGTTATTTACATATAATAATAAAAAATAATTTTTTACCAAAGGTCTTATTTCCAAATTCGAAGCCCCATATCTCGATTTCGGAGGCTAACTTCGAAAACCGGAGAAACTAATTTTTTACCTATGACTCAGTCTTTAAAAAAAAAATGGGTTTGGACCAATACCCAGCCGAGTGCTGTACAGTGTCATGATTCCAATATCTATATTTATGTATATTGTAACTATCAATATCTTATAAAGTTAAGTAGTAAGGACGAAATTCGAGGATGTGGTAGTTGACATGTATTTTTTTCAAAAAAAAATAAAAATATTGGAAATTTCCAAGGATATTCAGGGATACAATTTTAAAAGGACATTTTGAACACTTATTTGTCCTGGTGCACCCAAAAATTAAATCGTTTTTCAATTGCACAGATTTTTCCTTTTAATTGAAACCCATATTTTAACTCTCCAATGCACAAAATCTTTTAAATATTATTTTTTTATGCAATCATATCACAGAATTTTCAAAGTCCTTTAAAAAAAATCCTGACGACAGAGAGCAAAATTAAAAACGCGGGTATATTAAATTTGGCTCCTACTTTTGAGTGTTTTAAAAATTTGTGGTTTTTGTCGCACAGTGTAATTTTTAATAGAGGTAATCAACTTCGGCGTAAATGTTGAAAATGTTTATTTAACTGTACAATGAACTATATTTAAAACCATACGCAGAAGATATAATTAGTAGAAAAACTCTGATACAAGTACGTAGTAGCTAATTAGTTTGCGTGCTCGTCATACCCGTCACAGGGACTAAAATACATACATATGTATAACTAGTTTGGATGACATTGTTTTTGAAATTTTTTCCAGGCATTGTGTCTACTTCGGAAAATTATGGTTTTAAAGAATTTTCGATTATAGTTTAACTAGAGTGGCAGTTACTGTCGAAATTCGACAGTTTTTCTAGTTTTAGAAGCGTTGGAGAGGTTTTCTAACTTAACACGTAGCAAAACTTATACGGTACAAATTAACTAACCGGAAAACCTTCTGCTAAAACGTAACTAAATTTTTTTTATCAGAGAAGGTCTTTGGAGGACTTCGGCAGGACTTGGAATTGACCCGATACATTCAAGTTTATCGATAAATTTCAATGATTTGATACATTTCGATAGTTCGATGAATTTCAAGAACACTAAAATTCGATAACTCAACAAAATTCGTTAACTCGACCAATTTCGATAACTGTGAAATTCGACGGCTCGATAAATTTAGATAACTCAAAATTGTAAAAACTTTGGATAACTTTATAAATTTTTACTTTTGACATCTTCACATTTTTCTAAAACTATCTCTCTGTTAAGACGATTAAATTCGATAAGCAGTGATAAATCGATAAGCTTATATAACCTTGAAATTTCGATAAATCGATATATTTTGAAAATTCCAAAAACTTCGCTTCGTTGAACCAACCAATTTCAGTCGATCAATAATTATCGATAACTCTGTAAGTTGAAAGAACTCCATGCATTACGACACCTCGATAAATTTCGTTAAGTCTATAAATAGTGATAATTCTATAAATATCGATAACTTGATACATTTCTTTAACTTAACAAATTTCATTAATCCCACACGTTTTTAAAGCTCGATAACTATCCGTAAATTTGGACAACTAAGTTGCTGTGTCTATAAATTTCGGCAACTCAATAAACATTGATAAGTTTGAATAATTCGACACGTTGTGGTAACTTAATAAGCATGGATAAATTTCGATAATTATAAACTTCGATGATTCGATAAATTTCAGTAACCTTTATGGCTGATTTTATTTCGATTCCTATCGGAAAATTTCAACTCTGTTAACCTAATTCTTATGTATTTCTCATTGTCTCCATTTTCGCCTTTATCTCCATTTTCGTCTTTATCTTCACTTTTGCCTTTTTTTGCCTTCATCGTTATCACTTGTTTCTTCATATTCATATTTATCTTTATTTCAAAGTTTAATTTCAAATACGAAGTAAAAAAAATGCGAAACAGCTGAAATTGAACAGGGTTGCAAACACAACCATACACAAATTTGGAAAACGACGATTTTCAACCAATTTCGAGACTATAAAAACTCTCCTCATCTACAGAAAATTACCTTTCCAACGGTGTTTTTTGGTTTTGAAATCGGTAACTTTACCTTGGTCTTCATCTTTGTTTTTATCTTTCACATCTTTGCTTATATCCTTTTCTTTTTCTATTCACGTAGATGAGATGAGGTGCGATGACGTGATAAGATGTGACGTGATTTTATGTGATGTGATAGGATGTCATGTCATGTGTTGTCATATCCTCTGATGTAATGTCATATGATGTCGTACCATATGATGCCCTATCATGTGATGCCACGTCTTGTAATGCCATGTCATGTCATCCGATGTCATATCATGTAGATGTCAAGTCATGTGATGTCATGCCATATAATGTGATGTCATATCATATAATGTCATGTCACGTGATATCGTGTGATGTGATATCATATTATCACGGTCAAAAATTTGGGTTTAATTTTTAAACCGCGCTGGGACTACTGCCTTTTTTAAACTTTTATAGTCTACTTTTTAAACCAGTCAATAGTTTTACGCAATTTTTAATATATTCTGGTTTAAATTTTAGCCCAAAAAGTTCGTGGTTTAAAAATCAAACCAAAATGTTTTAATTCTAGTTTCTAGGTTTCAAATATAGAAACTTTGGTTTAAAATCTAAACCGAAATAGAATATGTTTGCACAGCGAATTGTGGTGTTGATTCAAACTCAACATATGAAAGCACATTTACATGCGTGGCTGTAGCTGACTGTGCAAAGATGCTTGATACAATTGGTTGCTACCAAGGCTGTCCGGGTTCAATCCCAACCAGACGGAGCGTGAAATATAAGACTGTTTTTTTTTATTCTTAATTATGAAAATGTTTGGGTTTAACATTTAAACCGAATTGTTTAAATTCTAAACCCAACATATGTGCTCTCTTTTTTATAAACTTGGAAGGTTTGTATTTGAAACTGAATTTAGTTTGGTCATATATGTAGTCCAAAAAGTTTAAAAGTAAAACCGAAATTTTTAACCGTGATGTGATGTAATATCATGTGATGTCATGTACTGTGATCACATTCCATGTTCCGATTAGTATATCGATAACCCTGTTGATAACTGTGTCGATAAAAATACCGATAACAATATCCATATAGAAAAATACAACGATTGCAAAATCGATTAATTCATCGATAAATGTAACAATCATCAGTATCGATTATTGTATATATCTTCAACAATATAAATGACTAAATCGATAATAAAATCAATTATTTAATCAATTATTATACCGATAACAATATCCATTATTGTATCGATAACAATATCGATTATTATATTGATTATTATATCGATTACAATAGCGGTTACTTAATCAATAACAGTATCGGTAACAATATCGATTATTTTATCGATAACAATATCGATTATTATATCGAGTTTTATATCGATAACAATATCGATCTTCATCCTCATCCTTTTCTTCATATTTATCTTTATTTTTGCATATTCTTCTTCACCATTAATTCAAAGTGTTTAAATTTACTTTGATCTTCGTTTTTGCCTGTACCTCTAGGCATCTTTGTTTTTGTTTTTATTCTCAAACCGCTAAACCGCTGAGAACCATTTCTATGTGCATTATTCCCCTTGAATTTGACAATTTACTCCCAACCAACCAACTGCCGCTAAAGAAGTTTAACTCCATAAATTCAATAAATGATCTTACCCTTTTAGTTACCCTAATTCTTATGTATCTGTCATATTCTCCATTTTCGTCTTTATCTTCACTTTTTCCTTCTTTTTTTTTTACTTCATCGTTATCATTTATTTCTTCATCTTCATATTTATCTTTACTTTAAAGCTTAATTTCAAATGTGTAGTGGAACAACAGGCGAAACAGGTCAAATTGAACATGTTGCAGCAACATCTATACACAATTCGAAAATGTTTAAACGACGGTTTTGGCCGTACTTTTCAACCAATTGTGAAACCATAAAAACTCTGCTCATCATGCACCCGTCGCCGTGTAATGAGCCAAAATCTGAACTTGGTTGACTTCCAAAACGTCAATTGCTTTGCATGCGTAGAAAATCAAATGTATACTTTTCCAAAACGCATCCGAAAAGTTATCGAAACGCAACGCTAGAGCAATCAGCGCATCAGAAGCAAAATTGATGCTTTGTTTGTTTTAGGTTATCATTGTTGTTTTAAAAATGGAAAATTCAGAAAAATTGTTCATAACTGTATTGAATATTTAAAATACGTCATGTATATGGTTGCAATGTTTCGCAACTCTGCATTAATAATCATTTTGAATATGACAGTATCACAGTATTCAAACATTAGGGGTATTCACTATTCGATGCATACGGTCTAGCATGGTGCATAGATAGCATAAATAGCATGATTGTTGTTGTTTCGTGCATTCAAACAACAACAAAATTAGCCAGTCGTGCTATCTATGCACCATCCTAGACAGTATGCACCGGATCGTGAATATCCCTATTGTATTGAAAGTCAGCCCATCTCTTAAGCACATATACATATGTATGTATATAAGGTCGGGTCGAAAATCTAATTTTTCTCAACAAAAAGCCTGCAAAATATTAGTTTTTTATTTTAATTGTAGAGCCCGCGCATCGACCGCCAAGTGACCCACAGCACACTAGACGAATAAGACCAATTCTTGTTAAAAACTATGGGTTCAGCAAAAAGGTTTGGTGCATATTTTTAGGTAATGAATCCGTTAACGCCAAAGATAAGGTCAAATATCATTTCCCGCAGCCCTTTAGCCTATCGTTAATCTCAAATTTATCTGTTTTCAATAAAATTTTAATTGTTCTCTTGATAATTGCACTGGCTTATAACACTGGTTTACAGCAAAAATGTTCTATGAATGCCACTATCCAATTCCTATGTAGAATTGTCGGTGATTTCGAAAATCGAGTTAATTTTTTTTTCTATGGATAAGTTTTCAAGATATTTGCATTTTACCGTTATTCAGCTTAAAGAAAAAATTGTTTTTTTTTTACTCACGTATATCTTACGAGTCAATTTAAAAATCTTAATATAAAATACGGCAAATGAAAGCCAATGAAATTCTCCATCAACGGTATATACATCACTTCCCGATAGGGCTTATAGTTTCTGACAAATTAATTAATCATTCCAGATTTTTTTAACTAACTTTAACTGAAGAAAAATTTTAAAAATAACCGGTTCTGTGCCAAATTTTTGAATTTGTACTTAATCCTGTTCTGTTACAGAAGAAAAAATCTAATTACTGATGAAGGAAATCAATGGATAAATACGAAATAATGAATGGTCAAATGAAAATGCGCAAAGATTTTTGTATGAAAAATGAGCAGGAAAGGAAGTTACTTATACGACGCGTACACCTGAGTAAAACGCTTTACTGCTCGTATTTCATACAAAACATCTTTTTACAGTTTTTTCTTTCAATTTGAAAGCAAATTGGAGAGTCCTCAAAAGGATTTCCCAGGATATGTTAAAGACTATTGCATTTACCTACAGTCACATTTTCACATAATGGAATTAACTAAAATATTTATGTATATCTAAAAACTTATTGCACGTCCCCTACTTTCATATAATGGCAAATTTAGAAACCGCGAAACGTGCTTCTTCGGAGACTAATGAAATAATTTTCAAGACTGCATAAATGGACTTCAAATTGGCGTTTCTCGCCCTAATTGTATTATGTTAATATATGTAAATATTTGAAACTACCATTAACTTATCAAACGATTCCTAATCTTTGACAATACATCTTTGACTTCATTCATCACGATCTTGAAAACTAACCTAATAGGCGTGACATTAAAACATCTGAAATAAATCTCGTCTCACTTTTTTTGTATTTTTCACTTGGTTGCTGGAGTAATGAAAAATTTGAAAATTAATAAGGGAAAATTATAGTTTTTTTTAAGTTTTATCTTAATATCTTAAAAATTTGTAGACTTACTGAAAAATGATAAATGAACGTGAGGTACTAAATATAATAACCCTTAGTTTGATATATCGTTCGTATTTGACGTATTCCATAGATATTACAAGCCAAAGTTTCATTCTCAAAATTCATACACTTTGTTTAAATTGCGCGTGCTAAAGATAAGTTTTAAATTAATCTCTCATGGCCAATAACAATTGGCTTAGACCTAAGACATCATAATATTACTATAACAATACGGTCAAATGCTTTTTATTTTACCCCATACAAAATCGACACAGCCTAATGTATATGCACATATCGCACACCTACATCTAAAGTGAGCTAACTCAAAATTCAGATCGGAAAATATAACTGCTGGTGGATCGCACAGTCAACGCAATTAATTTTTAGTTATAGCGTTTTCTCTTCTCTTCTTCTTTTCGTTGCTCTGATCCGTGGGAAAATGTTGCATTCTTTATATGGGAATGTGGGAATAGACTCACAAATTCATTTAAAAAATTTCATTCAAAAAATGAAGTTACACTACCAATTTTCGACAAACTCGGTTTACGGATTTTTTATATAAAATAATTCACGTATCCCTGGATTTAATATTTTTATTTTTCTCTTCGGAAATATGATGTGCCAAAGTTTGGATTTTTTCATGAACCAGGCATATTATTTACTTATTTAAACTTATATATCTCGGCTTTTACTGATCGTAAACTTACTTACTGCCAATACAAAGCAAAAGAAACAGGCCATATAATTTATTCGTATTTTCATTATTACCGTTAATTTTTATTTTATTTTTTTTTAAGTTGATTACACGAAATTTTTAAGTTGTATGAGTGAGTAAATTTGTTTTACAATAATAATAATAGATAAGCGCTTACACAATACGTTAGTGTTTGGCCGAGCTTCACCTGCGATTTTTGGTCTGCGCCTTGATGTTGTCGCACTAGGGGAGGGACCTACAGTTTTACGCCGACTCCGATCGACGATTGTATTTTTATGAGTAGCTGTTTTCCATGGCAGAAACACACTCGGAGATTTGCCATCAGTGTTGCCGCGCAGCATTTTTAATGGTAGCCAAATTCCTTTAAAAAAAGGGCTAAAAAAGAGCTAAAAAAGTCGTTGTGGCTAAAAATGGTAGCTAAAATTTACTTACATAATCATATATAAGTATAAACGCAAACATTTTCAATAAGTAATGGTATAGAAAAACAATGAACCCTGGAAAAAAGCTAATATTTTATCCAACCTAAAACCTTTTTGTATAATAGGGGAAATATACGACACCAGCTTGCTGCCATTTTGTTAAGCATTGCTTTTTTTTTAATTCACAACTGTAATATCTTGAACTTAATATTCCACAAACACGGCTTTGACTCATATAGTGCAAGAAATTTCCGCCAAAAAATTTTCAAATAGTTTTTTAAGTCGCACCAGCAGCTGGTGCAATCACAAGAACATACACGGTCAATCGACTTGATAGGCCATTTAACAAATGAAGCATATTAAGGGCCAGTTTTTCAGTGTACAGCCGTGGTTTAAACTAAGTTTAAACTCCCGATCTGGCTGGTGTTAACTAAGATCAGCCAATCAAATGTCAGCCAGCTGTTCAACTTAAACTCGGTTTACTTAATCTGAATTTAAACTTGACTGAAAAACTGACCCTAAGGGCTGTAAACTTATCTATTTTAAACTATAGTTAAATAGTTAATAGATAAGTTAAAAAAAAGCCCTAACACTTTTACAGTATGTTTGTATAAAAACGTAAGGAACATACAATACACAGATGTATATATAGAAGACTGATATTTCTTAGTTTAAAAATTCATCTCTTAAATAAATGCAAAAAAATTAGATCAAATTAAACGTATGTATACAACTTTTTAATGCCCAGTATGAATAAATTCTCCAAAGGGCTAAAAAAAGGGCTAGAGGCAATTTTAAATTTATGTGGCCAAAAAAATAATGTGGTAGCTAAATCTAGCCACCAAAGGACTAAAACGGCAACACTGTTTGCCATAGCCTGCCGGAGGGCGATTTTCTTTTTTTTTTATGTAAGTCGGTACCTGGGCTTGAATCCAGGCGCTGTGGAATGGTAGCGTGCACTGCTAACCACTACTCCACAACGTTTGCCTATTTGTTTTATATTTTAAAAAAATCAAGTTATGCATACAATGAAATTTACTTGAGCAATATACAAAGGCTGGTTACCAATAGCAATTGTGGTACCTTCTAGCACCAACTAACAACTAAATATGGAATAGCGTTACTCCATCGATATAAAAAATAAGCCGAAGGAAAAGCGCCTACCAAAAAAAAAAAAAAGTTTTTGCTGTAATGTGTTGCAAAGCAACTCATAGATGTTATTGCTGGTACTGTGTATTAATTTGGAATTTGTAATTTGCAAAATTCGTTCATCAAACATTCAAAAATATCATTGAAAGTTAATGTACTTGAAAAATTTGTTGTACGCAGAAATACATTTTAATTGCAGTCTAAATTTCTTGTTGTTTACATAGAAACCAACTGCCCACAGCTATATGCATACATACATATATTTACACATGAAATATTAAATGACCAATTAACAAATTTGAAATGAATATTTAATAAATACACACAAATGCACATTTACGAATATGTATGAAATATATGAATTCAATAGAACACCTGAAAACAACTGTTTAGGCCAACGGCCTAAATTTGTCGCAGCATTTTCGACCCACCCTAATGCTTAACATAGCTTCATTATTATGTCAACTGTCGAACTGTTTACCACTATGTTACTTATGCTAAAAT
>NW_016157092.1:83783-101751 GCF_001687245.7 Rhagoletis zephyria | reverse complement strand
TTAATTATGAAAATGTTTGGGTTTAACATTTAAACCGAATTGTTTAAATTCTAAACCCAACATATGTGCTCTCTTTTTTATAAACTTGGAAGGTTTGTATTTGAAACTGAATTTAGTTTGGTCATATATGTAGTCCAAAAAGTTTAAAAGTAAAACCGAAATTTTTAACCGTGATGTGATGTAATATCATGTGATGTCATGTACTGTGATCACATTCCATGTTCCGATTAGTATATCGATAACCCTGTTGATAACTGTGTCGATAAAAATACCGATAACAATATCCATATAGAAAAATACAACGATTGCAAAATCGATTAATTCATCGATAAATGTAACAATCATCAGTATCGATTATTGTATATATCTTCAACAATATAAATGACTAAATCGATAATAAAATCAATTATTTAATCAATTATTATACCGATAACAATATCCATTATTGTATCGATAACAATATCGATTATTATATTGATTATTATATCGATTACAATAGCGGTTACTTAATCAATAACAGTATCGGTAACAATATCGATTATTTTATCGATAACAATATCGATTATTATATCGAGTTTTATATCGATAACAATATCGATCTTCATCCTCATCCTTTTCTTCATATTTATCTTTATTTTTGCATATTCTTCTTCACCATTAATTCAAAGTGTTTAAATTTACTTTGATCTTCGTTTTTGCCTGTACCTCTAGGCATCTTTGTTTTTGTTTTTATTCTCAAACCGCTAAACCGCTGAGAACCATTTCTATGTGCATTATTCCCCTTGAATTTGACAATTTACTCCCAACCAACCAACTGCCGCTAAAGAAGTTTCACTCCATAAATTCAATAAATGATCTTACCCTTTTAGTTACCCTAATTCTTATGTATCTGTCATATTCTCCATTTTCGTCTTTATCTTCACTTTTTCCTTCTTTTTTTTTTACTTCATCGTTATCATTTATTTCTTCATCTTCATATTTATCTTTACTTTAAAGCTTAATTTCAAATGTGTAGTGGAACAACAGGCGAAACAGGTCAAATTGAACATGTTGCAGCAACATCTATACACAATTCGAAAATGTTTAAACGACGGTTTTGGCCGTACTTTTCAACCAATTGTGAAACCATAAAAACTCTGCTCATCATGCACCCGTCGCCGTGTAATGAGCCAAAATCTGAACTTGGTTGACTTCCAAAACGTCAATTGCTTTGCATGCGTAGAAAATCAAATGTATACTTTTCCAAAACGCATCCGAAAAGTTATCGAAACGCAACGCTAGAGCAATCAGCGCATCAGAAGCAAAATTGATGCTTTGTTTGTTTTAGGTTATCATTGTTGTTTTAAAAATGGAAAATTCAGAAAAATTGTTCATAACTGTATTGAATATTTAAAATACGTCATGTATATGGTTGCAATGTTTCGCAACTCTGCATTAATAATCATTTTGAATATGACAGTATCACAGTATTCAAACATTAGGGGTATTCACTATTCGATGCATACGGTCTAGCATGGTGCATAGATAGCATAAATAGCATGATTGTTGTTGTTTCGTGCATTCAAACAACAACAAAATTAGCCAGTCGTGCTATCTATGCACCATCCTAGACAGTATGCACCGGATCGTGAATATCCCTATTGTATTGAAAGTCAGCCCATCTCTTAAGCACATATACATATGTATGTATATAAGGTCGGGTCGAAAATCTAATTTTTCTCAACAAAAAGCCTGCAAAATATTAGTTTTTTATTTTAATTGTAGAGCCCGCGCATCGACCGCCAAGTGACCCACAGCACACTAGACGAATAAGACCAATTCTTGTTAAAAACTATGGGTTCAGCAAAAAGGTTTGGTGCATATTTTTAGGTAATGAATCCGTTAACGCCAAAGATAAGGTCAAATATCATTTCCCGCAGCCCTTTAGCCTATCGTTAATCTCAAATTTATCTGTTTTCAATAAAATTTTAATTGTTCTCTTGATAATTGCACTGGCTTATAACACTGGTTTACAGCAAAAATGTTCTATGAATGCCACTATCCAATTCCTANCTATGGGTTCAGCAAAAAGGTTTGGTGCATATTTTTAGGTAATGAATCCGTTAACGCCAAAGATAAGGTCAAATATCATTTCCCGCAGCCCTTTAGCCTATCGTTAATCTCAAATTTATCTGTTTTCAATAAAATTTTAATTGTTCTCTTGATAATTGCACTGGCTTATAACACTGGTTTACAGCAAAAATGTTCTATGAATGCCACTATCCAATTCCTATGTAGAATTGTCGGTGATTTCGAAAATCGAGTTAATTTTTTTTTCTATGGATAAGTTTTCAAGATATTTGCATTTTACCGTTATTCAGCTTAAAGAAAAAATTGTTTTTTTTTTACTCACGTATATCTTACGAGTCAATTTAAAAATCTTAATATAAAATACGGCAAATGAAAGCCAATGAAATTCTCCATCAACGGTATATACATCACTTCCCGATAGGGCTTATAGTTTCTGACAAATTAATTAATCATTCCAGATTTTTTTAACTAACTTTAACTGAAGAAAAATTTTAAAAATAACCGGTTCTGTGCCAAATTTTTGAATTTGTACTTAATCCTGTTCTGTTACAGAAGAAAAAATCAAATTACTGATGAAGGAAATCAATGGATAAATACGAAATAATGAATGGTCAAATGAAAATGCGCAAAGATTTTTGTATGAAAAATGAGCAGGAAAGGAAGTTACTTATACGACGCGTACACCTGAGTAAAACGCTTTACTGCTCGTATTTCATACAAAACATCTTTTTACAGTTTTTTCTTTCAATTTGAAAGCAAATTGGAGAGTCCTCAAAAGGATTTCCCAGGATATGTTAAAGACTATTGCATTTACCTACAGTCACATTTTCACATAATGGAATTCACTAAAATATTTATGTATATCTAAAAACTTATTGCACGTCCCCTACTTTCATATAATGGCAAATTTAGAAACCGCGAAACGTGCTTCTTCGGAGACTAATGAAATAATTTTCAAGACTGCATAAATGGACTTCAAATTGGCGTTTCTCGCCCTAATTGTATTATGTTAATATATGTAAATATTTGAAACTACCATTAACTTATCAAACGATTCCTAATCTTTGACAATACATCTTTGACTTCATTCATCACGATCTTGAAAACTAACCTAATAGGCGTGACATTAAAACATCTGAAATAAATCTCGTCTCACTTTTTTTGTATTTTTCACTTGGTTGCTGGAGTAATGAAAAATTTGAAAATTAATAAGGGAAAATTATAGTTTTTTTTTAAGTTTTATCTTAATATCTTAAAAATTTGTAGACTTACTGAAAAATGATAAATGAACGTGAGGTACTAAATATAATAACCCTTAGTTTGATATATCGTTCGTATTTGACGTATTCCATAGATATTACAAGCCAAAGTTTCATTCTCAAAATTCATACACTTTGTTTAAATTGCGCGTGCTAAAGATAAGTTTTAAATTAATCTCTCATGGCCAATAACAATTGGCTTAGACCTAAGACATCATAATATTACTATAACAATACGGTCAAATGCTTTTTATTTTACCCCATACAAAATCGACACAGCCTAATGTATATGCACATATCGCACACCTACATCTAAAGTGAGCTAACTCAAAATTCAGATCGGAAAATATAACTGCTGGTGGATCGCACAGTCAACGCAATTAATTTTTAGTTATAGCGTTTTCTCTTCTCTTCTTCTTTTCGTTGCTCTGATCCGTGGGAAAATGTTGCATTCTTTATATGGGAATGTGGGAATAGACTCACAAATTCATTTAAAAAATTTCATTCAAAAAATGAAGTTACACTACCAATTTTCGACAAACTCGGTTTACGGATTTTTTATATAAAATAATTCACGTATCCCTGGATTTAATATTTTTATTTTTCTCTTCGGAAATATGATGTGCCAAAGTTTGGATTTTTTCATGAACCAGGCATATTATTTACTTATTTAAACTTATATATCTCGGCTTTTACTGATCGTAAACTTACTTACTGCCAATACAAAGCAAAAGAAACAGGCCATATAATTTATTCGTATTTTCATTATTACCGTTAATTTTTATTTTATTTTTTTTTAAGTTGATTACACGAAATTTTTAAGTTGTATGAGTGAGTAAATTTGTTTTACAATAATAATAATAGATAAGCGCTTACACAATACGTTAGTGTTTGGCCGAGCTTCACCTGCGATTTTTGGTCTGCGCCTTGATGTTGTCGCACTAGGGGAGGGACCTACAGTTTTACGCCGACTCCGATCGACGATTGTATTTTTATGAGTAGCTGTTTTCCATGGCAGAAACACACTCGGAGATTTGCCATCAGTGTTGCCGCGCAGCATTTTTAATGGTAGCCAAATTCCTTTAAAAAAAGGGCTAAAAAAGAGCTAAAAAAGTCGTTGTGGCTAAAAATGGTAGCTAAAATTTACTTACATAATCATATATAAGTATAAACGCAAACATTTTCAATAAGTAATGGTATAGAAAAACAATGAACCCTGGAAAAAAGCTAATATTTTATCCAACCTAAAACCTTTTTGTATAATAGGGGAAATATACGACACCAGCTTGCTGCCATTTTGTTAAGCATTGCTTTTTTTTTAATTCACAACTGTAATATCTTGAACTTAATATTCCACAAACACGGCTTTGACTCATATAGTGCAAGAAATTTCCGCCAAAAAATTTTCAAATAGTTTTTTAAGTCGCACCAGCAGCTGGTGCAATCACAAGAACATACACGGTCAATCGACTTGATAGGCCATTTAACAAATGAAGCATATTAAGGGCCAGTTTTTCAGTGTACAGCCGTGGTTTAAACTAAGTTTAAACTCCCGATCTGGCTGGTGTTAACTAAGATCAGCCAATCAAATGTCAGCCAGCTGTTCAACTTAAACTCGGTTTACTTAATCTGAATTTAAACTTGACTGAAAAACTGACCCTAAGGGCTGTAAACTTATCTATTTTAAACTATAGTTAAATCGTTAATAGATAAGTTAAAAAAAAGCCCTAACACTTTTACAGTATGTTTGTATAAAAACGTAAGGAACATACAATACACAGATGTATATATAGAAGACTGATATTTCTTAGTTTAAAAATTCATCTCTTAAATAAATGCAAAAAAATTAGATCAAATTAAACGTATGTATACAACTTTTTAATGCCCAGTATGAATAAATTCTCCAAAGGGCTAAAAAAAGGGCTAGAGGCAATTTTAAATTTATGTGGCCAAAAAAATAATGTGGTAGCTAAATCTAGCCACCAAAGGACTAAAACGGCAACACTGTTTGCCATAGCCTGCCGGAGGGCGATTTTCTTTTTTTTTTATGTAAGTCGGTACCTGGGCTTGAATCCAGGCGCTGTGGAATGGTAGCGTGCACTGCTAACCACTACTCCACAACGTTTGCCTATTTGTTTTATATTTTAAAAAAATCAAGTTATGCATACAATGAAATTTACTTGAGCAATATACAAAGGCTGGTTACCAATAGCAATTGTGGTACCTTCTAGCACCAACTAACAACTAAATATGGAATAGCGTTACTCCATCGATATAAAAAATAAGCCGAAGGAAAAGCGCCTACCAAAAAAAAAAAAAAAGTTTTTGCTGTAATGTGTTGCAAAGCAACTCATAGATGTTATTGCTGGTACTGTGTATTAATTTGGAATTTGTAATTTGCAAAATTCGTTCATCAAACATTCAAAAATATCATTGAAAGTTAATGTACTTGAAAAATTTGTTGTACGCAGAAATACATTTTAATTGCAGTCTAAATTTCTTGTTGTTTACATAGAAACCAACTGCCCACAGCTATATGCATACATACATATATTTACACATGAAATATTAAATGACCAATTAACAAATTTGAAATGAATATTTAATAAATACACACAAATGCACATTTACGAATATGTATGAAATATATGAATTCAATAGAACACCTGAAAACAACTGTTTAGGCCAACGGCCTAAATTTGTCGCAGCATTTTCGACCCACCCTAATGCTTAACATAGCTTCATTATTATGTCAACTGTCGAACTGTTTACCACTATGTTACTTATGCTAAAATGTCCCTTCGGTAAATATACAGTTCGACAGGCTACAGTAAGAATAAATTTAAACCGGTCACTTACTTGTTTTCCGAGAGTGAATCCAAGAGGACGTTTTTCCAGCCACCGTGTTCCGAGTCAAATCAAAGGTAACCTGTAAAACCAAATATATACATACATATATTAATACCAATATCGATATTGAATAAACACGAATTTATACTTAATATTAATACAAACGTTTTTGCTTTATTTCTCATTCCAACAAATTAAATCGGCCACGACCTTGCTCAAAGCGTTGTGCCGGTTTAACAACAACGTTTGAAAATACATAGCATGTAAAAAACTAGTTGGCTCAACATTAATATTTTAAAGTTTGGACTTTATAAATGCGTATTTATGTTTGTGTGGCATGTAGCAACATTTTTGTTTTCAGTTATTAATTAAAATGAAAAACAACGATTTTTTCTTTATTAATTGAATTACATACATTAAACATACAGCCGTTTATAAAAAAAGAATTTATCTCAAAAATAGATTGAATTCAAAAAAATCAAACCAAAATACATACATAATATGTTTAATATGTAATATGCATGGCATTGTGAAGTTATACCAAGTGTAGATTTATTTGAAAATTTGCCTTTAAAATTTAAATAAGGTAGCCGAATGTGATAATAGATGAAAAGCAATTTCGATATATCAAGGGAGCGTGGGACCTCCCATACAAACAGAAGTTTTCACACAACATATCTCTGGAAGTATTCATCGTAGAGTGCTGCATTTTATAAAATGTCAACCCCAAACCAATGGAAAAATGGGAGTTATTAAAAAGGAGGCGTGGCTCCTTCCATACAAACTGAATATCTCACATTAGATGTGATGTTATGTGATAAATTCAGTTTGTATGGGAGTTGCCACGTTCCCTTGATATGTATATCGAAATTGCTTTTCATCTAATATCATCCCTGGATAGTCTGGAGTCGATGTACAAAATTTCAAAAATATCGGTACAGCTGTCCTCGAGTTTTTCGAACAGAAAAAATGGCTTTCAAAATATATCTATATATATAAAACAAAGTCGTGTTAGTTACACCTGTTATAACTCAAGAACAGCTGGACCGATTTTTATGATATTTGTTTTTTGAATTTGTCTACCTTCACGGTCAAAAATTTGGGTTTAATTTTTAAACCGCGCTGGGACTACTGCCTTTTTTAAACTTTTATAGTCTACTTTTTAAACCAATCAATAGTTTTACGCAATTTTTAATATATGTGACCTGGTCTACGAAAAGGGAGCTTACGTGCGAAAACTAGTTTTCTGTGAAAAAGCTGTTAAAAGTAAGCAACTCGTTTCGTCAGTTTCTCATTATCTCGTTAATTGTTCTCCGCGCCGGACGTCCAGTAAGTGTTGTTGTTGGTCCAGTAAGTGTTGTTGTTGGTCGGAATATTATTATAGTTCATCGTGTAAGTTGCTAGTGTGGAACATTTAAAAAAGTAACACTGAAGAAGTGACGTTTACTGTTTCTGTTGATTACATCTATCAGTGGTACATCTATCACAATCTTCGCAGCTTAGTTTCGGATATATCTAAAGTAGATATTGTGGCTCCATTGCCGAAAGATTTGCCATCGAAGAAACGGAAGGCAAAAACTAGTGAAGATGTTCTCAAACCAGACGAGGAACCAGGTCCATCTTCCTCAGGATCAACACGTAAAAAGATCTCAAGGAAAACGACAACAAAGAAAAATGCATAAACTACTCAGCATTATTATTTTTGGCCCATAATACGTTTTTCTAGTGTATAATCATGTCTTTATAGCTTATAATTCAATATATTTTGTTCATTACCAATAAATTTATTTTGTCGTGTTTTTACTCTTCTTTCTCTACATTTTTAGTACACTTCTAAGCAAGTTAGGATTTTCTGTTTTTCACCACGTGAAAAAGCATCTCATCTTCCATCCGAATCAACCAAAAAGTGAAAATTGATTTTTTGACACCTAAGCCCCCTTTCCGTAGACCAGGTCACATATTCTGGTATAAATTTTAGCCCAAAAAGTTCGTGGTTTAAAAATCAAACCAAAATGTTTTAATTCTAGTTTCTAGGTTTCAAATATAGAAACTTTGGTTTAAAATCTAAACCGAAATAGAATATGTTTGCACAGCGAGTTGTGTTGATTCAAACTCAACATATGAAAGCACATTTACATGCGTGGCTGTAGCTGAGTGTGCAAAGATGCTTGATACAATTGGTTGCTACCAAGGCTGTCCGGGTTCAATCCCAACCAGACGGAGCATGAAATTTAAGATTGTTTTTTTTTTATTCTTAATTATGAAAATGTTTGGGTTTAACATTTAAACCGAATTGTTTAAATTCTAAACCCAACATATGTGCTCTCTTTTTTCTAAACTTGGAAGGTTTGTATTTGAAACTGAATTTAGTTTGGTCATATATGTAGTCCAAAAAGTTTAAAATTAAAACCGAAATTTTTAACCGTGTTCCGAATAGCAGAATAACTATTAAAACAACCGCTAGGTGACGCTGGAGTCGAGTTACAAGTAAAACCCAAGGCGTATGCAATAAGGTGGTATCGGTACGCCAACAACAAAATGTACATGTATTTTGTTTTTGCTTTTGCGGCGAGGACTGTCAAAAATTTCATAGGAATGATGTGAAAGAAAACAAAAAACAATAAACTATCAACTGCTCCAACCAATCAACAGCAGCCATTTGACATATGAAGCCGTGAGGCGAAGAAAAATAAAAGGGTGCTGCTATCACCTGTTAAATACGCCTTGGTAAAACCCTTATTCGCCTCATATTTGAGATATGTATTGGCAATAGGAAAAACAATATTATTACAGCCTTCAGGTGGCATTGGAGTCGAGCTATTACTAAAAATAGTGTTTAAGGCCCGATTATTCTCAGATTCAAAATATGTATTGATAACAGGAAAATGAACTCATTCGAAAAAAATTTGCAGCCGGGTGGCGCTGAAATTGAGTTACAACTAAAAATTCAAAAAATCAAATCATTCAGTCGGAAACCGCCGCTTACGAACAGCTGTTCCTTATCTAATATGTATATAAAAATCTCGTGTCACGGTGTTAGTGGTAGAGCTCTTCCTAAACGGCTTGACCGATCTTTATGAATTTTTTTGTGCATATATGGTAGCTATGAGAATCGGAAGTAAAGTATATTTCATACCGCTAAGTTCCGGGGGCGTGGCACCTCCCGAACAAACAAAATTTTTCACACTGCATATCTCTGAAAATGTTCGTGGTAAAGTACTCGAATATGGTATGGAGATATATTAAAACAATCGCATACTCATGGAGAAAAATTGCCGTTTTGGAAAAGGGGCGCGGCACCTTCCATACCAACCAAAATTTTCATACTTTATATCTCTGCAAGTGTTCATGGTAGAGTACTGGAACTTGGTATGTACAAGACATATAAAATAAATCGCATAGTCAAAAAGAAAAAGTGGGGCTATTGGAAAACGGGGTGGGGCACCTCCCAAACAAACCGAATTTTTCACACTCCTTATCTCTGGAAGTGTTCACGGTAGAGTACTCGAACATGGTATGGAGATATATGAAATCAATCCCATACTTTTAAAGAAAATTGCGGCTATTTTATAAGGGGGCGTGGTGCCTTTCAAATGCACTGAAGCTATTACCTATCTTTCTATGCATATATGTACATACATGCACTTCAGCTTGGTTATTTAAGATAGCAATGGAAATATGCATTTTTTTAACCACCAAACCGTAATATTAGAAGATCACTGCATCACTGAAAAGCATGAATGTGAACTGTTGGTGAAAATGTTGGACCAAAATGTTTAAATACAAAAAATTAATTTTGTGCGGGACGAAGTTCGCCGGGTCTGCTATTTTTAGTAAAGATAACAAATGAAATACATTTCTTAATTATATGTATCCTATGGTAAAATGTTTAATAATTTTTTTAATAATGTAATTACAAGTATTTTCCAAAAAAGTAGAAGCATTCACATGATTTAATAAGAAAAGGTTTGCTCAAAAACAGTTTTCTCGCTCCCTCTTGACAAAATCGGCTTCCTTCCTGTGTGAGTGCGTGTGTGTGTGCAATTCTTTGTAAGGGAGTTAAGGAAATGTCAAAACTTTGATGTCATTAATGAGCAAACCTTTAATTATTGAATCATGGAAGAATTCAAACATAAATATATTTTTTTTTCATTTTTCAACATAAATAAATAAAACAAGTAAGAAAGTCTAAGTTCGGGCGGAGCCGAACATTAAATACCCGGCGCAAGTATTAAATATATGTTTTTTCACCTTTCCGAAACCTACCGCTAGATGGTAAGCCGGGGTGTATCAATTTTGAGTAAATTAGCGTCCTTAAATTTCGAAATATTGAAGTTTCAAGCATTTCTGAAATTTACCGTTATATGAAAAGCGGCCGTAATTTTAGTCCGATTTCAATAATTTTCAACGTTTTGCTTAAATGTGGCAAGCACAATAAAAATACCGAGTTTAGTACAAATTGGTAGAACGGTTACCGATATACATATAAGTTAACACATCCGCCGTCACCCAACATGTTGCATTCCCCACAGTCCAGCAATACACGTGCGCCATGTCAGCATAATTGTGGTTCACAACATAATTGACATCCTACACCTTTGTCAAGGCCAAGTGCATTTCATCATATCATGCAATAGCAATATTGCACAACGTTATCAGACACCTATGGGAACCGTCGGCCACAGTTAGTACCTCTGGCTAATGCTTACGCAACCATTAGTATAACGGAGCCAATGCATTAGGCATTGCAGCGGTGTCAGCATAATTTCATTTCACACGGTTGTGAAATCAGTGTGTTGCATATTCCAAGTTACCTGTGGGAATTCAAGGCCAAGGCGGCTCACTGACGTCGCCTATGTCTGGCTATAGAGCAAAGGCAGCGGAACAGGCTATAAAAGGCGGCAGAACTCGGAGCAGCGGCAGTTGCATCGGGGTTTTACTATAGTCAATTAGGCTTATTTACTTATCCCAATAAAGACCTTTTATTATAACGTTTAAATTACCTCTTTTAATTCCAGGGCAAGTTGGCCCTTTAATTTTTTTGTTGTTCAGGACCTTCAGTCCTTAACTGGCACCCGAGCAGGGACCAGTAGTGTTAGTAGTAAAATAAAATCGGGATAATCAAATCAGTGATTAAGTGATTGTGAAAAGTGGAAAAAAGTTATACCAAATAAAAGTGAAAAATAAAAATTAGCTAAAAGGCTATCTAAAAAGAAGCCAGTAAACAAAATATCAAATAGCTATTAAAGTGCTTAAGTGAAACTAATCAAAAAATAATCAAGTGACAAATAAATGATCCTTGCAGTGTTATGAGTAAAAATAACCACTTTTTGTCTGCATATTTTCCTTGTTTATTTCCAGGATGGATTCGCTTCAGGACAACGTAACGAGATTGACTGGTGCAGTTAACGCACTTATGGACCAGCTGAATGGGATAGAGAGGCGTGTATCAAGCTTGGACACACTTCAAAATAGGATCGCTTTGATAGAAGCTGCTACTCCGCAGCTAAATGGAGTGGAAGCAGAAGTACAAGTTCAGCCCCGAGCTCCAGCAACGGAGGCGGAACTTAGGGATATCTCGAGACTTCCAGACTCTGTGAAGGAGCTACAGGTGTTCAACGGTAATCCAACTATGTTTGTGTCATGGGTGCATGCTGTCGAGAGCATCCTTACTGATTTTGAGCTGGTAAAGGGTAAGCCAATCTATCGTGCGATTTTACAGCACATTCGACAAAAGATACGAGGGCCCGCCGATACTGCCCTCATATCCTATAGCATTATTGACACTGACTGGACTGCCATGAAGGAGTGTCTATCACTCCATTACGCCGACAAACGAGACATACGCACCTTGGAGTACCTACTCCACCAACTCTCCCAAAAGGATTCGCGGCTCGATGACTTCTATGGAGCCGTGAATCACCAATTTGCTTTAATTATAAATAAACTCAAAACTGAGAAATACTCTCAGGAGACAGTGCAGGTACTAATAGATACGTACAGAAATCGTGCGCTTGATGTGTTCATCCGTGGATTGAATGGGGATCTTTCAAAGATGCTCCTGGTTCAGCGTCCTAAGAATCTACCTGAGGCATACTCAAGTGGCCTCGAGATACAGAATACAAATTTGAGGAACTACACGGTACACACTGCACGGTTTAATAACCGTATTGTCGCACCGATGAATACCATGCCAGATCGCATGCATGGTTTGGATGGTAACAAGGCGCCTCCACTTCCACCAAGGACAACATGGCGTCCCTAAGAGCGACGATATCCCTTTGAAAAACGAGTTGGACACATTACTCCTAGGCGAGATCCTCCGTCAACCTCTCAGCCACTCGTCGAGAAGATGGACGTGGACAAGTCGGTCCAATCGCGCAAAGTGAACTACATGAATAGACCGAATCCCTTTAAACGAGGTGCAAGATCAGATAATCTTCCGCGAAAACAGCAAAAGCTGTTCAACATAGAGACGGACGATAACAATGACGAAGTGACTAACTACTTGCAGACTTCACAGGAGGCACAGGAGAAGAATTTTTTATCCAACGGCCATCTAGCGTACCTTACTTAGAGTACGTACTCCCTGACGGCCGCACCTTAGATTTTCTTGTCGACACTGATGCCAATAAAAACTTCATTAAGCAAACGGTCGTCAAGCAAGGCAAACCAGTCGACAGATCCTTTACCGTAAGATCAGCAGGCGGAAGTATCCCGATACAGGAAAAAATAAGTTTGAATTTGTTTAGGGATATAAACGTTGACTCTGACATAACCTTCTTTGTGCTCCCAGGATTAACCTCATTTGACGGAATCATAGGGGACGATACACTTAGGGATATTGGTGCGATAGTGGACAGAAAATCTAACATTCTAAAGGTTAACGAATTTAAAATCCCGCTGAAGGCTCGCGTATCCACCCAAGTGAATTATATCTTGTCTAAGGACATCCCTGTTGAAACGGAGGAAAATGTGAACAAACTAGTGACTAAATTTAGCAACCTTTTCCTACCTATTAATGGGAAGGAATTAGTAGACACTTGCGTACGCGCAGAAATTAAAACGTCAACTTCTGAACCAGTTTATAGCAAAAGCTATCCTTATCCTTCTTGCATGAGAGAAGAGGTCGACCGGCAGGTCAACGAATTGCTGCAAGAGGGAGTTATCCGACCATCAAAGAGTCCATACAACTCTCCTATTTGGGTGGTTCCTAAGAAACCTAAACCAAATGGGGAGAAACAGTACCGTATGGTAATTGACTACAAAAGGCTTAACGCTGTAACGATTCCCGACACCTATCCTATCCCTGACATAAACGCTACTTTGTGTAGCCTTGGCAACTCCCGTTACTTCACGACCATTGACTTAACTTCTGGGTTCCACCAAATCCCTATGAAGGAATCCGACATATCTAAGACTGCTTTTTCGACCATGAACGGTAAATACGAATTTTTGAGATTGCCTTTTGGCCTCAAGAACGCGCCAGCCATCTTCCAGCGTATGATCGACGATGTACTGAAACAATATATCGGTAAAATCTGCTATGTGTACATCGACGATATCATTGTGTTTGGTAAGGATGCTGACGATCATTTGAAGAATGTCGAAATGGTATTTTCTCGTTTGTTGGAATCCAATCTAAAAGTGAATTTAGAAAAAACCTGCTTCCTGCAAACTGAAGTTGAATTTTTGGGGTACATCATCAATCCCGAAGGAGTTCGTCCTGACCCAAAAAAGGTTGAGGCTATGAATTTAATTTTGTCACCATGCAATTTGAAAGATCTGAAAAGTTTTTTGGGAATGACCTCCTACTATCGGAAGTTCGTTCGTGACTACGCAAAAATAGCTAAGCCATTGATAAATCTAACGCGCGGGAAAAATGCACAAATAAAAGCCAGTGCATCGAGGAAGGTAGAAATACAACTTGACAGTGCGGCTTGCAAGCCTTCGATGACCTAAAACGTATGCTAACTTCCGCTGATTTTGGTAAGCCTTTTAATTTGACCACTGATGCGTAGAACTACGCAATTGGTGCAGTTCTATCCCAGGGGGATATAGGTACGGACAAACCAATTGCATATATTTCACGCTCTCTGAAAAAGGCCGAGGAAAACTACGCTACGAATGAAAAGGAGATGCTAGCCATAGTGTGGGCATTAGATAATTTGAGGTCGTATTTATACGGTGCCAAACAGATAAGAATATATACTGATCACCAACGATTAACATTTTCCTTAAGCTGTCGCAATTATAATGCAAAACTAAAGAGGTGGAAAGCACGCATCGAAGAATATAACTGTGAAATAATTTATAAGCCAGGGAAGGCTAATGTGGTCGCGGATGCTCTTTCCTGTCTTAAGACCGAACTCAACGCCTTAACGGATTCTGTGGTTGCTCAACCGTCAGGAAGCGAAATAGGAAATAGTGATGAGGTAGCAACAATGCACTCCGCTGAACAGGATAATTCCGATCTTATACCACACGTCGATGCCCCCATAAACGTCTTTAGGAATCAGGTGATATTTAGAGTAGGTCAGGAATCTCGATGCCATGAGCAACCGCATCATGGCTACCGCAGATATTTTATTTCTTTACCAAATATCGACAGTTCAAACGTTATTCCAATTCTCAAAGAATGCCTTAATCCTAATGTTATAAATAGCATAAAAAATCCTGAGGAATTTCTCCAATTATTGCAAAACGTGTATGCTAATAATTTCCACAGGTATAGGATCAGGATAACTCAGCGCCTAGTGGAAGACGTGACCATCCCTGATAGAATATTCGATATAATCGAGGAAGAGCATCGCAGAGCCCACAGGAATTCGAAGGAAAATAGAGAGCAGATTCTAGAAAAGTACTACTTTTCAGGTATGTCAAAACAAATTAGGGATTATGTTAGGCAGTGCGAAGTGTGTAAGCTTAATAAATATGACAGGCATCCGGCTAAGCCTCACCTCCAGCCGACACCGATTNCTTAAGGGACTTTAGGGATGAAACGCATGAGAATATCAAAGCTGTGTTACTACATGAACAAGAAGCTAGAAATGCAAGGATCAATTCAAAACGCTCGCCACCCAAAGAATATAATAGTGGCGATACTCTGTTCATAGCAAACAGACAAATAAAGGGGAAACAAAAGCCCCTATTTAAAAAAGAAACAATCGCAGAAAATAGAAATGCGAGAATAGTAACTGAAAGTGGGAAAAAATTCCACAAAGCAGATATAAAAAATGTATAAGATAACATTAGACAAAAGGTTAATAAGAAGCTTAAGATTACTAGAATCCGGCGGTTCGGAATGCAAGCGTTTATGCGTTTGTAGTCGATGAAGTCATAGTGGTTCAATTCCACCTCGGTCAGTGGTGTGAAATGGCAGATTCGAGGTGGTTCAACTCCCCCACGGAAATCTTCTGATTATTTCCGTGAAGCCACCCGTGCCATGAGTAGGTCATTAGCAATTATAAACGCTTATGACTAAAAGGGACCAACGCGGGCCTTCCATAAACAAATAATACGTATAGTCCGATGCAAAAAACCATAAATACACATTCTGCTAAATAAGTACGCAAAATTAACAAATGTATGCAAGAATATATCTCGCGCAAAAGCGCCAAAAAATATAAAATTTAACGAAGAATAAAAGAACATGCAAATATGATGCGAATGCAAATGCAAAACAAATAGAAAAAAAAATAATAAAAAAAAAGAGAAAGTGAATTCTCACAAGAAAGGGGAAAAAAGATTGCATGAAACTTATTACTACAATTAACTTTAATTTTTCGCATTAACCACTTACCACTAATTAGTTAACAATTAACATAACTAACTACTTCACTACTGGGTTCCCTAAGAAATGATTAAGACGAAATTTAGAATTAAGACTTTGAGTAGAATAAAAAATATAATAATGTAAAAAGGATATGGCTAAGACGAATTTCAGAATTAAGACTTTGAATTGTATAGAGTCACTATTATAACGTGGGTATGGATAATAAACCATTAGTAGACTAATGTATTCATCTAATCCGTAGCACGTGCCTCTGCGCCATTGCGCATTCATATGACCTATTCAAGATAGACTCACCCCTAGTAACCATACGAGATGGGTATGGATGAATCATCGATGGACACTTCAAGCTAATTCATGTGGTAAATTTGGAACGATACGAACTGGCAACAAATCGGCTCGAGTGGGCAATAAATACCTTAAACGATACAACAGCATCTACAGAGGTACTACTATTCCAGCTAGGCAGAATCCGCACACGTTTAAACGACCTAAGAGGTCACGAGACGGATAGATTAAAACGTTATATTAACTGGATTGGGTCATCTTGGAAATGGATTGCTGGCTCACCTGATGCTACGGACTGGGATGAGGTCCTCCGAAACGAAAATTCCCTTAATGAAAATAACGAGCAGCAGTACAAGGTGAATGATGAAATTTTTAAGAAAACTAATCAGTTATTGCAGAGGCTCAATGGCATTGTGGTCGCCACCAATGATGTAATCAACAAGAGGAACTTGGACAGGATTTCTCAAGAAGTCCAGCATAAAATCTTTATCCTGAATGAAGACGTCAACGAACTGATCCGTGCTTGTCAGATGGCTAAGGCAGGAGTCGTCAACACCAATCTTCTGAGTATAGAGGAAGTTAACCAGCTTGTCAGTGAGATCGACGTTCTTCCATACAGCAACGCCATCGAAGCCATTGAATATAGCAAACCATCGATCTACACCAACAACACACTCCTCTTATACGTGTTGTCCCTACCAAAGGTCACAGAAGCTAGATTTAATCACCTGATCGCAAGAGCTAACATACAGAACGGCGTCCGAGTGGAATTGGCATATCAAACAATCCTGACCAATAAACATCAGACATTCGGCATCAAGGAACACTGCTTGTATATGGGACGTAGGCGTGGTTAAAGTCCGATTTCACCCATTTTCAATACCAACCTACCTTGGATTAAGGGAAACCTAAATAGCAAGTTTCGTTGAGATATCTCAATTTTTGCTCGAGTTATCGTGTAAACGGGCGGACGGACAGACGGACAGACGGACGGACAGACAGACATGGCTTAATCGATTTCTTTTTTCATCCTGATCATTTATGTATACATTTGTCTATATCTATCTCGATTCGTTTTGGCTGTTACAAACAACCGTTATGTGAACAAAATTAATATACCCTTGTGCACAAGTGCGCTCGGGTATAAAAAAATTGCGTGTGTAACACCGTACACATGATAGAAGTGAAACTTATTAAAAAAGGTGTGAGTACCAGGTACCTAATCACGAAATTTTATGTGTAAACATATGTTTACGGTTCGGCAAACCATTAGGCGATTGGGTTACATACATAGGTTTTGTTAGAAATCATACAAGTATTTCATTTCATCTTATTAATTTTATGATATACATATAATTTATTTATTCATTTTCCGGTAACACCACCTTATATGAATTCGCGCTTCTAGCATCCATAGGACCGGGTTGTAATGGGAGTAATTGTATGTTTAACAAATAAATGAAAATATTTATAATGCAATCAATAGATCCTTACGAATTCGCCATTACCAAGGCACTAAGTAAGGTACGCACTTTTGTTTGCAAATTGCATTTATTTAAGTTGAAAGAAGACAAATTCCTTTGTTCGGCATTTATTCTTACTCGCTTTCTATCTTCCAAGGCAAATTCATATATTCTTATCACGAATTCATATATTCATGTGGTAGCAAGAGTATAAAAACCATATATGTAATACTCCTATATTGGCG
>NW_016157092.1:32619-83568 GCF_001687245.7 Rhagoletis zephyria | reverse complement strand
GTAAGAGCTAGTACCGTCCGAAAACACTACAGTACAGATATATCAATAAACACGTACGAAAGAAAAGGAACACATACGTTTATAAATAAACATGTACACAACACATATACAAAAACGGCACTCAAGTACACAATACATTGGCAAAAATGGTACTAGACTGTCTCGCTTTGATTTCGGAATGCTTACACATTGAGAAGTTAGCTTACTGCTAATATAGAAGTATTACATATATGATAAAAACATAAATTTACCTTATAAATTAAAAGCATAAGTATCACATGTATGTGTAGTCCAATCCATGAAATCATTTCATCGAGTAAAACTAAGTGCATAACTCTATTTACGTTAATTGTAATCATGAAATGGTGTTCATTCATAAAGTTTCTACTAGAGCTGTAAAAGTATCGATATTCGACGTACTCGATATTTTCGATATTTAAGAGACGAAAACTCGATATATCGATATATATCGTTAATTTTTAATTGTACATTGGAACACTGAAAAAACATCTACTCATTCAAAGAATGCATAGAACCATTTACCAACAGAAAATTTTATTATACATATATATGAGGTACATATGTATGTATGTATGAGCAGTGACCCACACTCAAAATCACACAGTGATATTATTACAGTATTCGCAATGTTTTTTAATTCTATATTTTTTTTTCATTACCTTTTTATAAAAGTATAGCTCAATCTCTAACAAAAGCCATATAAACCTAAATTGTAAAATGTTTGCAAAAATTAGAAAAAAATCAAAAAAGTTTCTTAAAATTTGCGAACTTTTTAATAAGAATGTCTATAAAAAAATTTGGTATGCAGATTTTTAGTCTATTAAATCAGTCACTGATGTTGTTTGGCGCAAAAATAAGTAATGAGAAAATGGCTATCCCATACTGGATATCGAAAAAAATATCGATGTCGGCAAAAAAAAACCAATTACTCGATATATCGATACTGACATCTAGTTTCTACTCAAACGCATGAAATGATTTCATGAATTTGCCTACGCATAATGGTAGTAAATGACAGAATGAATTACAACAAACACATCCTTTTGACATAATGCAAGCCGAAAACGTTGGTTCAAATCAATCCGCAATCAAGTTGGACGTTTTGTCCACAAACATTGCAATTTTGCGAGCAGTCTCATTGTAAAATCTAATTTTTACAATTTAATAGTTTCGGCTAACATTTATAAAATTCCACGAAACCGCGTACCTATTTCGGCTGAGTTATCCATTTTCGGTTGTTTAGTGTACAAAATAAACGCAAATTAAATGAATTTGTACAACATGGCCATTAATGTAGCGATAAGTTGTACAACTTGCCAGAAAATCCAAATGTTTTGATCTTTCATACAACCAAGACATAAATTCATTCAACAGGCCCACAAGCGGTGCAATCTAGAGCAAAACAACACCAAGTTGAACCAACGGTCGCTACGTTTATGGCTTTTTTAAGAAACATCGGGCGAAAATTTCAACTGCTCCTGTAACACTACCTTATGTAAGTTGGCCTTGCTATGATCCTCACATACTATGTTCATCAGAGTATAGTATACTCAGTATACCAACGAAGCACGAGTTAATACAAGGAGATAGCGGGAGCACAAAACTACTCTAGAAAATTACACGCACAATGACAAACATGAACAAATGTACAACAAACACATACTTTTTGACAATCAGTACAGTTCGCATTTATATCAACGAGCAGCTTATTAGATTTGTTTTCGTTTGTACTACATATGTGCATATATACATGTACACAAACACATGTACATACACAAACACATGTACATACACAAACATTATGTACAATACATACAAATATATATAAAACCATTCAAACATATGTACATACCAGTGTTGCCAACTCTAAAGGTTCATAAATCCTATTCTCCTTTGAAAAACGCCCGGTTTATCCCACTTTGAAATTCTAAAATCCCATTTATGAACATTTATAAGAAAATATATACAACAGTGACTGAAACAAATGATCACGTGTTGATTTGTTTTTTTTTTAATGTTCGTAATGTTTTTCGAGCAAATATTTTTTTTGGTATATTTTTATAAAAATACTGGCCGAGGTTTAACAAAAACATATAAATCACAGATTCAAACTTTAAACAAAATTTTGGAAAATTCAACAAATTTTTGTCAAAATTTCAAAATTTTTTAATCTGAATCTTTAAAACATATTTGGGTATGCAGCTTTATAGCCTCAACAAATTTGGTGTAATTAAGTGTAAGTTTCAAACGGCTAAAAAATTCCGTTACTTTTTGAGATTTTCTTTTTGCGACTGCTTGTGTGTTTTTNCATTTATAAGAAAATATATACAACAGTGACTGAAACAAATGATCACGTGTTGATTTGTTTTTTTTTTAATGTTCGTAATGTTTTTCGAGCAAATATTTTTTTTGGTATATTTTTATAAAAATACTGGCCGAGGTTTAACAAAAACATATAAATCACAGATTCAAACTTTAAACAAAATTTTGGAAAATTCAACAAATTTTTGTCAAAATTTCAAAATTTTTTAATCTGAATCTTTAAAACATATTTGGGTATGCAGCTTTATAGCCTCAACAAATTTGGTGTAATTAAGTGTAAGTTTCAAACGGCTAAAAAATTCCGTTACTTTTTGAGATTTTCTTTTTGCGACTGCTTGTGTGTTTTTTTTTTTTTTTTATATAACATCGACAAGTTACAAAAACTGACGTTGATTTTTTGAAATTCTGTTGCTAACGTTCTTCCGTATTTTATTCAAAATTAAATTCATGCTTATATGGGAAAAAGTGCAAAAATCCTATGTGTCCTCAATAGTGACCCGACCCACTAGTCACAAAATTCTGTCCCACCCATCACAAGTTAAAAGTTTTTTTGTTTCAAATATAATAATGCCAACAAACATAAAATGGAGCTTATCATTCTATTAACTAAATTCGAGAAAGCCGCTATGCAAGAGATATTTTGATATAAAGTTAGTCTGAAATAGGAAAGAATCCATCCACTCAGAGAGGTGGGTGTCGCCGTTGTCTCACCCGTCGCTCTTGCCAAAATGAAAATTTTCTGAGTAAATTATACACTTAAGTTTTCTACTTCATTAGTTTCGTGTCTCACCCGTCGCTTTTGCTAAAATGAAAATTTTCTGAGTAAATTATATCAAATAAAACACCTCTTTGAGGTACAATTTTCGAGTGACGAAAGCTGAACTGAAAGCATTTTTTTAACTGCTTTTCAAACATAAGAAAAATCTTTTTATTCATTCGAATCGTTGCAAAAGTTCTGTTTTTTTTTTAGTTGTGTTTCTAGCAGTAAACGGAAATTCGCAACGTTCCGAATAAATAAAAAAAAATATTTTCCGAAGGCAGTTAAAAAATGCGTATAATTTTCGTCACGAAATTGATATCATAAATTTTGTGTTTCTAGTTCAGCTTTCGTCACTCGAAAATTATACCTCAAAGAGGTGTTTTATTTGATATCAGTTATTTTGGGGTAGCAAATTTAAAATCGACGAAAATACCAACAATAAACTAAATGATTTATTTTTCTCAAATAAATCGCTAAAAATATTCTCTAAATCTAAATTATGTATTCAAATCGATGTGTCCATTGAAACACATAGTCTTTCGAATATGGAATAAAGCGAAAAAGGATGATCAAGGATATGAGGATATCAAGGATGATATGTATTCCAAAAAATTAAACATAAAATAAAATATGGAAATGATAAAAACTTATCAACTTGGTACCAACTTTATTCGTCTGATTGCCTCGTAGCTTTATTTTTGTTAAGATTTCTACTGGGTGTGGGGCGCACACGTGTGCTTTTTTTTAAGAAGTTTTACTTCTATCACGTGTACGGTGTTGCACTCGTGCTATTAAACTAATGATTTTTTCTCAAGTAGTTTTGCTCAGTGGCAATTTATGCATATGTATGTAAGTAGGAGCGGCACATTGGGTGAACTAAATGCATTCATACATACATATTTATGTACAACTATAGGTAAATACCAGGTAGGTTAAGTGCGGGTGATAAACCCATGTAGCATAGTTAAATACTGTGTACATACCTGCAATTAAAATGGGGAAGAATGTTACAATTTTGGCATGTGACTGAAAAAAACTCTAAAATACACACATATCGTGGTTTCTAAGACATGTACGAAGTGATTAGCACAGCTGCATCCTTCAACTTGTCAACTCGCAGGAAATTCCCCGATTTGCAGGGAATTTGGGTTTAAGTGGCAATCTGAGAAAGGGCGATTTTTTTTGCGGAACTGGGTATGTTATTTTTATATCTTAAAGTAACCAAATTAGACGGATTTATTAATTTTTAACCATTCGAACCTTTTTGGAGCGACATTTTTTCAATTTGAAACGCAATATCTTCACAACAAGAGTTTTCCCAGATGTAAGCTATATACCAAATGAAAGCTAAGGTTTTGGGCTAGACTTATGGAAACCTCGAATAAAATCGACTGACCAGTTTTTGAGAAAATTCCCGAAATGTATATTTTCAGCAGCCCGATTTTTAGTTTTCAGGCGAAAACGTTATGACATTTATATTTTATAAACACAAAAGATAGCGTTAGATAGCTTGTTTGAAGACCTTTCTACTGATATCCACATCTATGACATGGACTGAGTAGTGCGGCCTCAGTGGTAGTTTAAAAATTGCCTTTTTTCGAATTTCAGGCAGTAGCCACGCCCACAAAGGCATACGAATCAAGACATCCTGGAACAAAACCTTCTTAGTTTTTTTTTTGTACTTTAATTCCTGAAAGTTTGAAAAAAATTATATGATGGTACGTACAGACGCCACATACATACCAAAGCATCTCGTAGTGGAGACACGAAGCAAAACACATTTACCTCTATATCTTTCCAACTAGTAGCCGGAACTTAATATATAAAGTATCGTTTGAAAGGTATTAATAATAGATTGGCGCTTACACATATGTTAGTGTTTGGCCGAGCTTCTCCTCCGACTTGTGGCGTGCGCTTTGATGTTGTCACACAAAGCGGAGGGACCTACAGTTTTATGCCGACTCCGAACGGCGATTGTATTTTTATGAGAAGCTGTTTTTCATGGCAGAAATACACTCGGAGGTTTGCCATTGCCTGCCGAGGGACGACCGCTGTTAAGAAAAAACCTTTTTTTATATTTTTTGGGATGTTGCTTTGACTAGGGCTTGAACCCAGGTGCTGATGTGTGAAAGCGCGCACTGCTTACCACTACACCACAGCGGCCGACCACAGCGTTTGAAAGGTATTGGCCTATAGAATAACACCAAATATGTTGGGTGTACCCACATGCCCCCTTAAACTGGCAAAAGCAAAAAAACTTTTTTGTTTCGCAACACTTTAGCCTAATTTTTAAGAATCCGGTTAATCGTTTATGAAGCTTGAATACATTTTCTGGACACACTCTGCAAGACCTTTCATATCTCAAACATGTCGATTGGACGTCTGGATAAAAACTTCCAAATCTCGTGTATATATAAGCGAGTCATTTCAGCATGCTACTGTGGCTGCTTTCGTCACTCGCGCGCACTGCCGTGCGCTGTGATCTGCCTACAGTGACGTGTAGGGATAAATCGATATCATCAAGGTACTACTCAAATCAGTACTACTACTACTCAGTATCGACAAGGTATCGAGTACTTCTACATAGAACTATGGTTTTGCATATTTTTCAAAGTTATTGTAATTTTTTCACAAATAATTACATTTTTACAAGATTATTTATCTTTTAATACTTTTTCATACAAAAATTTAAGACAGCAATTATTTTAGTATACCATGTATTTGATTTCAAAAACAATAGAATACATTTTTACAAAGGCGGTTTCGAGATTTTGGTATTTGGAGAAAAGCCTCTCGCAAGGAACAGATGACCCAACAACCGTTATGTATAGACGAGCTTGCTTATATAGCTGCGGAAATGTAGTGCGCATATCTTCCCATTCTTCTAATGGATTGCTTTTCAAAGAAGATGCTGAAGCATAAAAGTCCTTTTTTCGATACCTATTTGGATCGCAGTAAAAAGTATCGGGTTCAAAAATACTTGGTAAAATGAGAAAAGTATCAAGTATGTACTTGGATTTACTTATACCGATTCATCCCTAATTGCTCAATGTCATTTTACACAGCCATGTCAATTTCGCGGGAATACCAAATTCAGATATCGCTTCGCGATAGGGCCCAATCAGTTCGTTGACGGTGCGCTTCAGTCTGTCACAATACACATAGCTCCCATATAGAGCGCGATCAGTGGCGGATACAGGATTTTATTTGGGGAACAAATTAATAATTTGGGTTAAAATTACAGGCATGTAACTTGATTCACAGCGGAGTGAATAACCACAGAGTAGTGACCAATCGAATGACCACAAGCATCCAACCTGCTTGAACCCTCATTTATTCTTCGTGCAAATAGAGCTTCGAGTGATTTTTATGAAGTGTGAAGTTAAGTGTTTTGTGATATGGGCAAATCTAAAAAACGGATACACTTGGTGTTAGTTAGCTTTATTTTCACTGTTGGAAACTATATCAAACTGGTTGCTTTTGGATATAATTCATTGACGTATACTTGAAGCCTCAAAAAAAAATTGGATCAATTTGCTTCATAACTATTGAATTATAGGTGTCTAAATTTGAAAAAATAATGAAAAGAAGCGAATTTTTATGTAATTTTTAAGAGGGAAAAAATTAATTATGTCATAACTTTTGAACCGCACCATATTCTGATTTGAAATTTAATGGGCATTTAGCACTTATGTGTGTACTTCATATGTAGTAGGTAAGAAAGTGTGCATTAAAAAATAACGAAATGGCAAGTAACTCAAAGTCTGTAACTCCATATTTCACAATTTTCAAAATTTTCGGTTTACCACGTATAGTTTTTGAAGCATTTAATTTTAAGAACTTTTTAAGTAAGTAATGTATTCTACAAACAATTACGAATAATTTGATACCTTAGCAAGAGGTGTGCTTTCAGAATAAACTAACTTTTAAATATAAAATATTCCCGATCTTGAGAGTAATTTTTATTCGAAACACACCTTAATTGGAGGCACATTTGGAAAATACGTGGAAAGGATCTAAATCTTTCTGCTAGTCCTTATAAAATTAGATATAAGTTAAAGTGCACCCATTTCGATAATTTTAAGAAATAATTACGGTAATATTTAAAAACCGTTATGTGCAAAATTTTAGCAAAAATAACTTCAAAACTGAGACTGAACTGGGAGTTATTCATAAAATAGTTAAAATTTAATCAAATTTTCAAGTACCGTTATCTGGAAAACCGGAGCCAATCTGATAAAACGGGGGATTTCATTGAATTTAGAACGTCCCAATGAAGTGAGTTCATCTTTCAAAATCTTTGCTCAAAATTTACAACTTGAACAACGTAATTTAAACCCAGCTTATTCTTTTGTTATCTATTTCATGTTTATTCCTCGTCTAACTTTTGAAACACTTGATGAAAATGAATTACACTTATATTAATCGATTCATTAAGAGAGTACGAATAAAATGATATATAAAACATAGGTGTGCTAACAAATTTAAAAATTAAACATTTTTTTGGAGAGTGTACCTATTTTTAGATTTTCCCATATAATTTTACCTTTAGTAATTTTAATTTTGTAAATTTTGTGCAAGGTCCATTTACAGAGTCCCCTGTATTAAAACAATTATACTACTTTGTAAATAAATACAAGATAAAAAGGTATACGTTGGGTTTATTAAAGCAATTTATATGTATAGATATGTATGTATATAAATACTTATTTTATGGAACAATATATTATCCAATATCGCTATAAATATTGCCTTTCGATAATAATCTTCGGCGTTAGATACACGATAATTAGCCAGAAAATTGTGTATATTCGATCTCCGTGGAAGGAAATCTTATTCCTTAGCGATATAGAAAATAATGTGGCAAGCTAATTTGTGCAAATCTTAGCAGAAGTGGGCATTCTGCTATATTTTATCTCTTTAATCATGTAATACTGGATACTGGTAATACTGACTAAACCGGGACTTATTAGTTTATTTTAACCGTTGAATACAGATGTTTTCGAAAATAAGCTCTTATAATAAAAATTAATAAGAACGGCAATGAACGGTTATGGAAAGGTTTTTAATTTTTAGTATATTTTTCAAGTCAAGAGTACTTTTATGCGCACACAAATGTGTGGTTATACAGTTGAATGTGTTTTAACAGAAACCATATACATCCAAGTCTTTGCGTAAAATTAAAAAATAAATTAACAAACTTTGTAATAATTTCGAGCTTTTTAATTCGATTTTTTAGAAATATTTTGAGTATGCAGTTTTGTAGCCCAATTTCAATTTCCATTCATTTTTGGGAATTTTTTTCGTTAAAGATGTTGCTCATCTTCTCCATTTAAAAAACGTCGTCGAAAAGACTAACATCGTCAACAAAAAAACAAGTTGCCAAAAATCAACGGTAAGTCCTTTACTTACTTTAAACTTGCAGTAAAATTGAATGGGCTAAAAAACTGGGTATGAATCACGTATGACGACAATCGTCTGGACGATATCGTGCTGAGATTGGCTTGCTTCTTGAAAACCAAAAATTTCTTGATCGTTTGTGCGATATCGTCAATTTAATTCCAATCGTTTTGTTAGTATCGTTTGAACGACTATCCTTTCAAAGTTACGTGATTCGTGCCTTGCATACTCAAACTATTTCTTAAAAATCGAATTAAAAAGTTTGAAATTTTTACGAAAGTTTTTTGATTTTTACCGGAATCAATCAATGATGAGCATGAAAAGAATAATTTAGGCAATAAATAGTTCCTCACTCTGTAAGTCTCCAGGCCCTGATGCTAGTAACCCTTTTAGGACATTTTATTCGTTTAAACTACGTTTCCCAGAGTATGATAAAAAAATCACCAAAAAGGCGACAGAATTCAGGCCTGCGCGCCTGGGGAATATCCTCCAAATTTACCGGCACTGGCAGGTAATACATGCGTACATATATACATTCTCACTTTGGATTTCAAAGCGAAAAATCCTACATGTATTCATCGGTTGTTCCCCTTTCCCACATTTCCTGGTTACGCAAAGGTGTATTAGGAAATTTCCATGCTCAATTCGATTGCATTATGAATACATAACAATTGAATAAAAAAGTTCGTTGGCTGTGCATGTAAATTGAATAAGTAGCACAAGTGGAAAATATAATAATAAAAAATAATGAAGTCAGAGATAACAAAAGAATCGGAGTGAAGAAGCACACCTTTTTTATTTGGTAAAAGCATAAGGCGATGAAGCATAACTACATACCTGCCGCGGCTGTCAATGGGGGCAGTGAGGCTAAGCAAGAGTAAATAACTACGCACAATTTTCGGTAATTGGAAGAAACGCTGTCATTACGGGGGTCATGAATATAAATAAAATATCGAAAAGGGTTATTATTACGAGTATGTGTACAAAAAATCACACACATATACATAAGCAATCTCATAAAAATTATAGAAAATCAATGCCTGTATAGAATACGCGCCTTGAACACACAAAGAGAAGCAGCTGCGACCATCCTCTTTCCACATACCGACGATCATAAACATAAAGCATACATAGTATGTATAATAATAAAACCTAATTTGTTGAAAGATATTGAGAATTTACTAAGTAAAAGCTCTATCAAATAAAAATAAATAAAGATATTCGCCTGAATTTTATGCACCTTGGCGTTGAGGCATTGCTAACAACTTTGCCAATAATGAAGTTGAACGAACACCCCAAATGCTGCACAAAAGAATTCTTGCAACAATCGCTGGGGGTTGAGGTAGTAAATTTTCGGCACTATCAAACGCACATAAAAAAAATTTGTAGCCCAAATAAAATTGCAAAAATGTGCATGGCTGTTGGTTGGATGTGCGCCAATTGTAAGGGCAATTTGCATAAATGCCAAACAAATTCTCTTGGTTGTTGCGCCTAAGCCTTAGTTAATGCAATGTAATTGTTAGCGAATGACCTGTGGCTGTACACATACAAACGCTCACACATATTTTAGAGTGAAATTCGTGCATGCCGAAGAGCAACTTGTTGTGATTTATATCGCAATAATAAAGCGAACGGCTGCTGTTGTAACAACTACCAACCAAATTGAAGGCAATTACAATGCAATATCCTTTAGAAGTGCGATTATGAGTGGCAACGGCTGCAGAGCGTCGTGAAACTGAGTAACATTGTGTGCCGTCATCCAGTTGAGCAGAATGGTAGCCTCATAATGGCAATGAAAATTCAATTAAGCCCGCCGTATAAACTGGGCCAATCGGTTGTGGTAATTGTTGGGCAACCAAGGTGCCATAAAAAGTACTCTCAAGATTAATTGAGCTAAAGGTAAGAATGGCTCGTTTATGGCTGCCTTGTAATTCAAGTCGTCTTGGATTGAGTTGTTGTCCTTTAGCGGCTTCCTTCTCACTGCTTCTCCCACAGCAGAGTGGACAATCTCACTCGATGAATGGCCCGATATAATTAATTCGGGCACAAATAGTAGCCAAGTGTAATACAATAAAGACACCAAAATGAGAAAATTAATACGTTATGGGTAAATTAAATTAAAATGCATCAACTTAAGAATCACTCAGAAAATATATGAGGCACAATTAAAATACACATTGTTTGTAAACTGGTGGAACATAATAGCTCAAGAATTGAAATATGCGAGAAAAAAAATTAAGAACACCTTAAAAATAAACACAAAAATCTAAAAAATGTACCCAGTGGCCAAAGCTGTAATCAAATCCTAATTTGGTTCATTACTAAAATAACAATAAGTACTAGAGGTGTCAAACTATCGATAGTCACACCATCGATAGTTTCGATAGTTTTCAGAAAAACTATCAATATTCACGATAGTCTCGAAAAAAACAAAACTATCGATAGCGCTATCGATAGTGCTAAATCAGTTAGGTTGCTTTGTTTTTACAGGATCATAGTGAAAAAAACATTATCTTATAAAAGTTATAATCATTCAAAATTAAGTAAATAAATGCTTAGCCAAAATACTTCTTTTTCGAAAGTTCAAAAACAAACACAAGTTATACAAACAAAACAGGATTTACGATTAACATATGTATGTATTTTGGCCTAAATGCGTGCATATTTGAATATGACGTCGGCATCACACTAAGAAACAAAATTTTTAATTCAAATTAAAAAATTCAAATAATTTCAAAATAATTGGTAGAGATGATCGATAGTCCTACTAAACTATCGATATTTTTGATAGTATAAGAAAAAACTATCAATGAGTATTGATAGTCTAAAAAAATTTAAACTATCGATACTATCGATAGTGCCATCGATAGTTTGACAACTCTAATAAACACCAATTCTCTTCTTATAAATACATTTGACAGATATTGTTATGCTTTTCTTGCACAGGAAAAGAAGGGCTGGCGGCAATACAAAGTTTTTTGTTCGAAAAAAGATAAGACCGTTACGTATGAGTAAAATTATTTCCTGCCCATATTTCACCACCACGTAAACGAACCAACAAGTAAAGAAGTACTATAAGTTCGGGTGAAACTAAATTTTATATATTATATATATATATATATTATTATATATTTATTAAATATCGTTTCTGACCTTGCTGTAAAATTAACGATGAGCAATTGTATTTTTCCCCTATTTTCGATATACTCAATTATACTTAAAGAAATAACTGAATCTGGACGTTCTTCAAGTGAACCTGAGAAACTTAATTTTTTTATCTTCATGCGAAATATTTAGTTCTACGTACGGTTCTGTATTTTGGTAGTCAATTTAGGGAAAATGTTTGGTTACCATAAGACCTTCTCCTATATTGCAAAAAAGGGAACTAGCTACTAAGGTTATCGGTCTGAGCTTATTCTAACATATTTTATAAATATCTATAAAGTATCTTTAGCACGAAAATATTACAAGATAGATATACATAAAAGCTGTGACAGACGGCAAAGCTTATGCATATAATCTGGCACACATATGCGCATAATAATTTTGACCTAACAGATGGCAGTTATGCGGATAAACGAGCCGCAAGGTCGTGAGTTCTAGTCCCACGGCCACTTGAATTTTCATTTATTTCGTTTTCATTTTTTTTTTTATAAGTTCTATACGTACGTTGCTCTCAGTTGGTTGTTGTTGACTTTTTATTAAAGTCCAACTCTAAAAATTTAAATTAACTAATAGTAAAATAAAAAATGTAATATAAAATAAAGCAGAAGAAAATAATATAAAGTAAAGTTAAATATATAGATCAAATAAAATAAAAAAAAATATAAAATAAATAATAAAAACAAAAACTTTTTTCGCAATCGCTCAAATCGAGGATCGAACCTGGTAGCTACAGGCTTGTAGCCCGTAACTCACTCGCGTGCTTTGGTTGTTTACTTGTCCACAGACAATAGCTGGCCGTTTTTACCAGTGTTGTCAACGAAAACTGCCCGGATCCGAGTTAATTCCCAAAAATTCCGTGCATTTGTTCGGCTGCTTATGCGCATTTTAAAGAGGAAAATGCATGAGTCAAAGCAAATAAAGGCTGGTTATGCAAATAATCGAGCCCGTTTTTCTACCGTATAAGATAGTTATATTCGGTATAAAAGTTTCGTTTGATAAATAAAATCATGTATTTTTCTATATTTTCCAATGTCGATTTTTTAAGTAAATCTGAAGGGTAGTCAATTAAAAAATATATTTTTCTGGCATCTGAAAATTTTGGACAATAATCCAGTATATGATTTATGGACAGTGTACAATGGCACCTCGAGCACCTTGGACGAGGTTTCCCCAATAGCAAATATTCCTGAGTTGCTTTGGTATGCCCTAGTCGACATCTTGTGTATATTTTTGATTGCTAAGCTGAAATTCCTAGTGGAAGGATATACTTTCTTCGATCTGGGTTGATGGATTCGCGATGTGTAAGTTTTTGATTTGCAAAACACCCTTAAGCAATAACATGAATTCATTACTTATTTATAAGCAAATATTTACAAATAAATATTATAATAAATTAGTTTGTATGTACATATATGTAACATTTAAATGTTTGTAAGAATGTCTTAAACTTAATAATTTTATAACTACTCCTTAATATAACTATTAACATTCGCTTTTAAATGCTTTGTGCAGAAGCTTTAAAAACAAAAACAAAAAATAGCGATTTTCACTTACCCGCGAGTAATAAAGTTGTTTTAGGCTGTAAAGAAAGTTGTAATTAATAAATTTGTTAATCTAAATTGTTTATTAAAATAAAAACAGACATACATACACTGGTGACTAGCGGATTAAGCTAAGTCACATTTCGACCGTTTTTGGCAATTTTTTTTAATAAAATTTTTGTGTAATTTTTTTTTATAAAAATCATTTAGCGGATTAAGTTAAATGACATTTTGACAGTTTTTGGCAATTTTTTTTGTAACATTTTTGTATAATTTTTTTTATAAAAATCATTCACATACATAACAGCACCATATAGATCAACATTTCAAACTTCGCACAAAAATTATAAAACTTCAACAAACTAAAAAATACACCTAAAGCTTTTTGACCTTTTATTCAGAATTTCAAACTGCAAATTTCATAATAAAATTTCATTTAATAACCCTTTTCGCCGAAGTATGACCGCAATTACTTTTATATGGAATAAAATGCCTAGCAACGTCAGCAAAACATTTATTAAAAATCAACGCCATTTTATACCGTCTTGAACTTGTACTTTAACCTACTAAATGGGCTATAAAACTGCATAACTAAAAGTTTCTGAAAATCCGGAATAAAAAGTTTAAATTTTTGGGTTATAGCCCAGTAAAATTAGACAAAGTTGGTATGAAATTTGAAAAAAATTTGTAACAGCGATTTTTTGATGCAGTTTACTTCTATTTGACACGTAGATCATGGATCGACAGTCTTGCGCCTAAATTTCATTTGGCAACATTCCGCCATCTTTAAGTTTTTTGGGGTTTTTGCGATTTGCAAACTTATTTAGCATTTTTCGTAAAAAATTGTGTAATACAAATATGTAAAGAATTTCATTTCTCGCATTCGTTATATAGAAGCTTTTAAAAATAGCATTTTTTATTGCAAAAACTTAGCAAAAACCGTGAAAAAATTTTACATTGTCACGGTTTTCGCCATTTTTTGACAATTTCTGTTGAACATACATAGCATATTGAAATTCCAAAGTTGTAAGTAGAGAATATCATTTTTCACAACTTTTATATAAAATGTTTTTTTTTGTATGCCGCTTAGATCACGGCCAAGAACTTGCCAAACATAGCGATTAACCCAGTAAAATTAGATAAATTTGGTAGGAAACTAAAATAAAAAATTTGTAACAGCGTTTTTCTGATGCAGTTTACTTCTATTTGACACGTAAATCCTGGATCCACAGCCTTGCCCCTAAATTTCATTTGGCCACATTCCGTCATCTTCGATTTAACTTTCTTTGGGTGTTTTGCGATTTGCATGCTTACTTTGTATTTTTCGTAAAAAATGGTTAAATACAAATATGTAGACAATTTGATAATGTAAAATTTTTTCGCAGTTTTCGCAAATTTTTTACAATAAAAAATGCTATTTTTAAAAAACTTTCTATATAAGAAATGTGGGAAATTAAATTCTCTACATATTTGTATTTAACTATTTTTTACGAAAAATACAAAATAAGCATGCAAATCGCAAAACACTCAAACAAACTTGAATTGAAGATGACGGAATGTTTCTAAATAAAATTTAGGGGCAAGACTGTGGATCCAGGATCTACGTGTCAAATAGAAGTAAACTGAACCAAAAAATCGCTGTTACAAATTTCTAGTTTTTTGTCCTACCAAGTTTATCTAATTTTACTGGGCTAATCGTTATGTTTGGAACGTTCTGGGCCGTGATGTAAGCGGCGTACAAAAAAAAAAATATGTTGGTATAAAATTTGTGAAAACTGAAATTCTCTACAACTCTGGAATTTCAATATGCTATGTATTTTGAACAGAAATTGTCAAAAAATGGCAAAAACCGTGTCAACGTAAAACTTTTTCTCAGCTTTTGCTATTTTTTTCAAGAAACAATTCTATTTGTAAAAAAACCTTCTATATAGCAAATGTGGGTAATTAAATTCTCTACATATTTGTATTTGTAAATCGCAGGAAACCAAAAAAAAAGGCTTAAATCCAAGATGGCGGAATGTTGCCAAATTAAATTTAGGGGCAAAACTGTGGATTCATGATCTACATGTCAAATAGAAGTAAACTGCATCAAAAAATTGCTGTTACAAATTTTTTTTAAGAAAAAGTATAATTTTATTGGGCTATTAATTGTTAAAGTTTGCAGAAATTATAATTTTCGTAAGCCGTTTGAAGTGTGGATTTATATGGTGCTGGCTATGTATTGTGCTAGACTTTTATAAAAAAAATATAACCATCAAATAAACAAAATAAAGAATAGCCAAAATTGGTCAAAGTGTCGCTTAACTTAATCGGCTGACCACAAGGGTGTATGTATTATAAGATATAATTTGATTTACATTTAACGCTTTTGTAATACATTTCATATCCGAAAAAAGTTTAGTGAAACTGGTGCCAAAAACTTGAATTGAACGACCGAACACACATATCGCTGAAATCCCCACTAGGCCATTTTGTTACATGCTCCTAATGTTATTCATGCCAGCTATATGATGTGTATAAAATTAGCGAAACAACATGAAAAAAAATCTCGCGTATATCCATGAATTTGCCGTTTTTTTGGCGTTAATTAGTTGTGGAAAAAATTATTTTGTCGCTCTCGCATTTTTTTTTAGATATAAGGTGTTTTGCTAACTTTATATAAAGTAGCGAAGCTACCCTCCAAACTCAAAGACAAAAAACTAGGCTTTATGTCCAAAGTAACCGTTTTTTCGCCGTTCGAAGATGAGCTGGTTTACTTTTGAAAAAATTTATTTATTTTTTAATTAAAAAAAATATAAAATTTTTGCATTATTTTTTTTTCAATGTTCAATAATTTTTAGAAGAATGATAATAAAACAGAAAAGCAGAATCGGTTGCTTTATGTACCAGTTTGAAATTTAAACAAACAATAATTACCATGGTTAAAATTAAAAAAATTAAGAACCTTCCTTATGGAGCAAGTGTGTGGATATTTGCGGTGGTTGGAAAAATGAAAGGAGCGATGTCTAGGGTGAAGCAAGAGGCAGAAAACGCCACTAAATTTAAAACCCGCATTGGATGACGCTGCGAAAATAACAAAGGCCTGCGAAATTAAAATACATCTCTGGTTTTTCAAACAAAGTAATCAGAAAGACGTGTGTAAGTTCGAAGTTACGTAAGTAAGTTAAATAGATTCGGATCACAAACGTTAAACATTTTCTACTCCTGGCCAGTTTACCAAGCTCTCATCCTTTGACGAATCGTTGAACCAGAACTCCGTTGTACTCATTTTTACCATGGTTTTATAAACTCGTTTTTTTTCATTTTAATTTGCACAAATTTACATACGATCATTTACGTTCATATACATATGTACGTTCTCTGATAATAATAATAATAATATAATAGAATGGCGTGCGCCTTGCCGACTCCGAACGGCGATTGTATTTTTATGAGAAGCTGTTTTTTATGGCAGAAATACACTCGGAGGTTTGCCATTGCCTGCCGAGGGGCGATCGCTGTAAAGAAAAAACCTTTTTTCTGAATTTTTTTGCGATGTTGCTTTGGCCTTTGGGCTTGAACCCAGGCGCTGCGGAGTGGAAGCGCGCTCTGCTTACCACTACACCACAGCGGCCTCTGATAATACCAAATGAAAATTCGTTCGATCAGCACTTTCAACCACCGTCGAAGATCAAATGCAACTCATAATAGGGGCCTAATACGGTAGACAAACGGGCTCGATTATTTGCATAACCAGCATTTATTTGCTCTAACTCATGCATTTTCCTCTTTAAATTGAGCATAAGCAGCCGAACAAATGCACGAAATTTTTGGGAATTAACTCAGGTCCGGGGAATTTTCGATGACAACACTGGTAAAAACGGCCAGTGTTTGTCTTTTGTACAAGTACGCAAACGAAGCAGGCGAATTTCGCGTACGTGGTGGCCGAGTGGTGAGAGTTGCGGGCTACGAGCATGTAGCTGCCAGGTTCGATCTTCGGTTGGAGCAATTGCGGAGTTTTTTTATTTTTATTATTTATTTTTTATTTTTTTATTTTATTTTATTTATATATTTAATTTTTACTTTATCACATTTCCTATTTTACTATAAGTTAATTTTAATTTTTAGAGTTGAATTTTATTAAAAAGTGAACATAACTTAACTGAAAGCAAAATAAAAAAAAATATAGAACTTTAAAAAAAAAGAATGAAAAAGAAATAAAAAAGTCTACTGGTCGTGGGACTCGAACCCACGACCTTGCGGCTGGTTTATTCGCATTACTGCCGTCTGTAAGGGTAAAATTTTAATTTGCATTTATGCTTATTAATTCGAATTAATTTCCTCCGTCTGTCTACCATATTACTTTTACATTTCTATGTGACTACACTTAAACCCTCTTAAACATTTTCTACTCTTGGCCAGTTCACCAAGCTCTCATCCTTTGACGAATCGTTGAACCAGAACTCCGTTTTACTCATTTACCACGGTTTTATAAACTCGTTTTTTTTTTTTTTAATTAATTTTAATTTGCACAAATTTACATACGATCATTTACGTTCATATATGTACGTTCTCTGATAATACCCAATCACCGTAATTTAAAATTTTTAGATTTTTGATAATTTTTAATTTCTTGAAGTTTCCCCTTTTTAATAACTTGAGTGGAATTTCAAAATTTTCTAAACTTTCAAAACTTTAAGAATTTGAGAAATTTTAGTAAATCCCAATAATTCAATTAATTCAATATAATGATGAATACTAGATTTCTAGAAATTTTTTATTTTTCAAAAATTTTGAGAGTTGCAGGAATTTTAATAAATTTTTTCTAAGTTAAAGTGCCGAATATACAAAATTGATAAAACGAAATTAAAACTTTTCGAATGTTGAAAACATTTTCATAATTCGTCGTTTTTGAAAATATTCCTAATTCTTGAAGATTCAAAAAAATTTTGGACGTTGATGTTTTCCAAATTTTCAAAAAAATTTAAAATTCTGAAACTTTGTTATATCAATACAAAATTTTGGAAAAGTTCAGAAAAGCGAAACAATTTTGGAGTTTTTCAAAAATGTTAATATCTTTTAGAATTCTAAGAATTTTCTATTTTTTACACACGAGTACATGAACATAAGAATTTTTCGACAATTTGTGATGTTTCACATTTTTACCTTCCTTTTATTAGCTAGGGATGTAACTATGTAATATTGATGCGCCCAAAAGATGCAGCGTTTTCTATTCTCAGGTACCTGTCATACCTGATGACAGTACGAATGGCAATTATAATAGGGAGGTTGTAGTTTTTTAAACTACAATTTTTATTACATTTTAGAATCTCCCGGATTTAGATAGTTTTTGAGATTTTTGAAATTATGCTCAAGAAATTTAATAATATTATAAAGTTCAAAATTTTGGAATTTTCGTTGTTTTGTGAAGCTGTGAAAATATTTAAACTTGCTGTGACTTTCAACTGTGTAAAATAATACAAATTCGAAAATATAACAAAAAAAAACTAAAAATTTAAAATTAAGTACATATTTTCAAAATTTTGAAAATTCATTGAATTCGAAAAACTGATAGTCCTACTTAAATAACATAGTACTTCGAACTTAGCACACAGCTATAATTTCAAACTCAAGTGAAATTTGACACACTCTTTCCATGAATTAAAATTTTCAAAAGCATCCATTTATTAGGTTTGTTCCCCAAGCTTCTCGAAGTCACTTCGAGTTACATATACGCGCTCCGCAAGTAAGTTTTCGAGTTCCTTTGATATACGCTCACTGTTTGAACTTTGCTCTAGTTTTTCTACAAGTAGCTTGTGGGACAAACCTGTTATATATTCTTGTAATGATATTTCACGATATTCAGTTGAATATTATGAATGTGTTAATTATGTTACACAGTCTTTCCTTTAAAAAATAGTAGTCGGTTAACGTGGTCCAAAGTTATGCGGTAACATACAATAAAAATATTCTGACGATTTCATAACCTTCTTTTTGTAAAGCCGGTTAAAATACACCAGCACGGTCAAAAATTTGGGTTTAATTTTTAAACCGCGCTGGGACTACTGCCTTTTTTAAACTTTTATAGTCTACTTTTTAAACCAGTCAATAGTTTTACGCAATTTTTAATATATTCTGGTTTAAATTTTAGCCCAAAAAGTTCGTGGTTTAAAAATCAAACCAAAATGTTTTAATTCTAGTTTCTAGGTTTCAAATATAGAAACTTTGGTTTAAAATCTAAACCGAAATAGAATATGTTTGCACAGCGAATTGTGGTGTTGATTCAAACTCAACATATGAAAGCACATTTACATGCGTGGCTGTAGCTGAGTGTGCAAAGATGCTTGATACAATTGGTTGCTACCAAGGCTGTCCGGGTTCAATCCCAACCAGACGGGGCATGGAATTTAAGACTGTTTTTTTTTTTAATCTTAATTATGAAAATGTTTGGGTTTAACATTTAAACCGAATTGTTTAAATTCTAAACCCAACATATGTGCTCTCTTTTTTATAAACTTGGAAGGTTTGTATTTGAAACTGAATTTAGTTTGGTCATATATGTAGTCCAAAAAGTTTAAAATTAAAACCGAAATTTTTAACCGTGTACCATCACCAGCGGGTATCGTATATAATACTTTCCGGACTGGAGAATTAGTACGATATGGTATAACCATCGGATCAACTATATTTTAATTCGCTAAACTACGTCAATATCAAAACTAATGTTCGATTCCTGATTCCAGCACATCAAAATAGTTTTATTCTCATTAAAACAATTGCTGTTCGGACGCGGCTTACAATGTATGCACATTGCGTACATTGGCTAAGTGGCTTACCGAAACCACGCAAAAAACTTTAGGTATTTCACTGGAACAGCGATGTCGCGCAAAAACAATGGGTAGTGTAAAGCTGATGCAGCTTATTAAAAACCGCACTGAGACTGAAACTGACGAAAGAGTCTAGTGCACGATGGAAAACCTAACGGTAGTACCGGGAGTATTGGTACTTTAACCGTTTTAACATTGGGCTTTTGACTCCTTTGTTTAATTAGAGTCGCAATTGAATACCCCTCTGATTGTTAGACAATCAGTAATTCATCTCCATAAAGAACGCAGAAACCAAAATTAGCACAACCCACTGAATCTTAGGTTTGTTGATTAATTGAAATGCTCAATATTGACGGTTAGTTCGAATAGTCGAAACGTACGTACCAATTACATTTACATATGGATGTACATATGTATATGTACATTTGTGCAACTAAATATGCCCAGTTTTGCATCTGTTAGTTGGATTGCATTAAACAATAGTGCAAATGTGTTGCCCAATTCGTCTTCATTTAATTTAGATGGAGTTTGTCAACGGTTTGATGGCAACGCAAGGTGGACTTGTTGAGTGGTAGTGACTGCGTTGTGGTGAGCGATTAACCTGCCACGTCGCCTCTGACTGTCAGTTCGCCGCAGAAAATGTGACTGTCATTCTCCCGTGTTTAGGGATGCAAATTTGGGGAAGTAACATCGATACATCGATGTTTCAATGCATCGGAAAAATGAACATCGATGCTAAAATAAATCGCCAGAAAAACATCGATATATCGATGGTTTCCGATGTTTCGAAATTTGTTAGGAAAATTTAATACTTTTCAATTCCAACTCTCTGTAATTCAATTACTGCCTTTATTTATTTACCATTTCTTCCCTATAAATAGAATAGAAATGCATGCCGTCGAAGGTTCGCTGAGCCTAAAGTTTTAAGGCCCAATTTCGTTGAAATTTCAACGGCATCCCGGTCCTTCTTTAATGACTAAGTATGGATTTTTAATATCGAAAGATAAGAGTAGACTCGGAATTTCTGAATGTTCCTTTTAAAAGAATAAATAATAAAATTCATGGCCAGTCAAAAAATTTTAGGAGCATAATTCGATGTTAAAACATCGCTGAAACTGGTATCGATGTATCGTCAATATAGCGATTTTAGGAAATTGTAAACATCGATGACAAACATCGAATTTTGAACCGATGTTATCGATGTTTCAAAAATATCGATGCATCGTTTGCATCCCTACCTGTGTTAGGTTAATTAAATTGTTCATTGGCCACATGCAGCCTGTCAAAGAGAAATGGAAGCAAGTAGATGATGAAATCTCTCCTATTGAGCTGGAATAAGTTTCGTAATTCATCATCACTTCTCATCAATTGTATACGACCAAATGTGTCAAACAGCGGTCATGTGCAGTATAATCTGCATACGTACATATAAACATATTGATACATGCATATATATGTACCATATATTATTGGTATACCAATCAAACATTCGCTCTTTTGACCGATGATCCGGTAAGCAAATTATTTGTCGTTGTTTTTTAGCGTAGGAGTGAGTGTGAACCACATGGTGCTGCAGCTGTGTGCATTTGAGGAAATACAACAATACCTCAACGATAATGTGCAAATATTAATTTAGCAGAATGACATGTCGCATTAAAAGCTTGCTATAAAACCAAAGTTGTTGAACTGCATATACTACCAACAAAGTCAATTAGAATTCGTCAACAAATAATTTTTTGGCCAAGGAGAAGGTTCACTTTTCAGGTAATTCGAAAATCATTATTGACAGAAAAAATGGCGTGAGTACGGTGAAATTTGATGTGTAAACACGGTTTTCACTTTGGTACAATTGTACCAAATATGGGCCTTTTTTCCCCGCTATCTTTTGTTTGTTTTGGGCCTTTTTGAAGCAACCATGGCTATCCGTTTGCTTGAAATATGCAGCACTCGCTGCATCTGTTCTGTTTGTTCTGTCCATGCTGCCCATACCGCAGTGGAATCGTGATAATGAATTCTTAGAAAATTTTCGAGTATGCACTTTTCTAGCCCGTTTAATTTTAGTAAAACAATGTGCAAGTTTCAAGTCGCTAAAGATTACCGCTTATTTTTATTATTATTATTACAACGCTTTTATCAACTTGCAATGTTGTATGTCCAGACCACCATTTTATACTATAAATATAGCAAAGGTATTTATGGCAAACCTAGTCTAGATATCAACCTCGTCTAGAGATAGATGTCGCCTCGCCAAAAGAAGTTAAAAATATGCACTACATACGCTACAGCGGAAATGGACGACACGCCATTTCTTTAAATGAAATAAACTGCTGCTATATGTATGTATGTACATATGTGTGTTTATACTAAATCTGAGCAAACAACATTGTGCTTGCATAGTCTTTTGTTCTGTTTTACTGCAAGTTGAATTATTTTAATATCTTTTTTTATTTTATGTTTGTAGGCCAGTCTGATCTTTTCAGTTCTGGTGCGAATAAAACTACTTTATTCCACTTTTCACCCGACGTTTCGCTAAAACTTTTTTAGCATCCTCAGGGGTAGTGTTTATTTTATCTGTTACAACAAATATACAAAAATACAAAAAACACACACATTAAGTATTAACCGAAAAAACAAAAATGTATACATATATAACAACAAATTGAATTTAATGACAAACCAACTCACATTGTTGAGATATTCAAACATAGATATGTATATGTATAAATACTTAATCACTAAAAAAGAAAATATATCCATACCACTTGATGTGGTAGTTTTGTCAGTACTGGAAATTTCATTTTTGTAAACAAGTGATGTATGCGGCCGCAATGTTGTCTGTATCTTCCTTCTTATTAATTGTCATTTCTCGTTTATGCATAATTCTAAGGCTATCTATTGTGTATCGAATCTGTTCTCTTCTTTCTTTGTCAATAATATTTGTATTCGCGAAATCAGCTGTGTGTCCACTTGTTAAAATGTGCTGTGATAATGCTGTACTGCTTTTCCGTTTCCTTATGTCCGCTTCATGTTCGCCTAATCGAACACCTAAAGGCCGCTTCGTTGTCCCAATGTACACCTTTCCGCATGTTTCTGTTTCCTTCCCATTGCATTTAATTTCGTAGACTACGTTGTTTTGTTGGTGGACCTCCACTGGACATTTTGTTTTTGTATATATTCTCGAAAGTGTGNAGTCCGATTGCGTGTTAGGGTGGTTGCTATTTTTTAGTATTTCCTGATTTATGAGTTCGTGTATTAATTTGACAGGATAATTATTGTTTTTTAGGATGTTGGTTATTTTCTCTATATTGGCGTCATGGAACTGTGTGTGGCTTATCGTCAGTACTTTGTGGATTAAGTTTTTTGCGGTGTTAATTTTATATTTTCTTGGTTGGGATGAGAAGTAATTTATCAGGCGTCCCGAGGAAGGCCTGCCGATATTTTTGTTTATTCCTGTCACCAACAAAAATACAAGGAACAAAATGAAGGATTTTTACAAACACATGAGATACAAATACGGGGAGAATACATGTCTTAATCTCAAACATTACAGCAAACAAAATCAAAAATTAGCAAATCAGAAAGACGATTTGAAATTATTATTAGAATGTAAAAGGTATGGACTTATCCCCAACCACTTGAAGAATTCAATCAAAAACTTAAAAGTAAATACCGACTCTGATAGGATAAAACAACAAATTGAAAAGACAAAACGGAGGTTTCTAATTAAAATCTTAAATATAGAAATAACACAAACCAACATCAATATCAAACCAACAAAATACCTATTAAATAATGCCCAAAAACAACTAAAATACGCCTTAAATCAGTTAGAAATAAATAATTTTATCAGAAAACAACGTTTTTTCAGTGATGGGGTCGCAGAAAAGAAAAGAACGGCTCTCAACTTTAAACTAAACAAGTTAAAAACCCATCAAATGCGAAGATTGGGAATAAAAACCAACAATAGCTGGTTCGAAAACAAGACGTCTATTGAATTTCCTGAAGAGNTCAGTTAGAAATAAATAATTTTATCAGAAAACAACGTTTTTTCAGTGATGGGGTCGCAGAAAAGAAAAGAACGGCTCTCAACTTTAAACTAAACAAGTTAAAAACCCATCAAATGCGAAGATTGGGAATAAAAACCAACAATAGCTGGTTCGAAAACAAGACGTCTATTAAATTTCCTGAAGAGATAAAGTGGATACTCTCTCTGGGAAGAAAATTTACTTTGCCAACAACAAAATCAAACTTTTCGCCGATAATAGCAGAAAAGGAGCAACTTATACAGTCACTAGAGAACGATAAGGAAAAGGAAATAGCAAGAAATAAAGTGAGCAATGGAATATTACTTTTCAAACGCAACATAAAACACAACGAAGCGAAAAATTCATATTATCAGCATTTCATAAAGCAAAGGCGTTTATCCAGAAACACAAAAACAACATTATTATAACTGATGCCGACAAAGGCAACAAAACTGTAGTCATATACAAAACAGAGTACCTAGAGAAGATGAAGAAACTAATAGAAGACAGAAATACATATAAATCAATACGAACTGATCCTACAAACACTCTTCAAAGAAAAAACAACTAAATAGTGGACGAACTTTACAAAGGCAAGCACATAAACTTCAGGGAAAAACAAAAACTCACCTGCACTGCAGCCACTGCGCCCAGAATTTATGGCTTGCCTAAAATACGCAAGTCTGGAGTTCCACTTCGTCCTATTGTCTCTTCTATTATGGTCCCCTGTTACAAACTGTCCAAATACATCGGCGAGATTTTACAAAGTCAAGAATGCTTTTGATCTTAAAGATAAGTTAACCAACGTCCATGTGTGTGATGAAGATGTTTTAGTTTCGTTTGATGTCATTTCCCTATTCACAAATATACCAACGACATTAGCTTCGAGAATAATTATGAATAAGTGGGACCTAATTCAACAGAAAACTTCTATTCCAAAAAAGAAATTTCACGAAATAATAGACTTTTGCCTCAAGGATAACAATTACTTTATGTTCAGCAACAAACTATACGCACAAACTTTTGGAATGCCCATGGGAAATCCGATTTCTCCAACAATCGCTGACATTATCATGGACAACACCATCACTGAGCTGAAAGAAAAATTTAACATTGACATACAGTTTATAACAAAATACGTGGGCGACATCTTCGCTATTATCAAACGTAATGACGCGAATATTATTCTAGATACTCTTAATAAATACCACAATAAACTGAAATTTACTATGGAAATTGAAGAAGACTCAAAAATACCATTTCTAGATGTTTGTATGTAGACAAAAAGCAAAACCTCCTAGACTGGTACTCAAAACCAACCTCCTCGGGACGCCTGATAAATTACTTCTCATCCCAACCAAGAAAATATAAAATTAACAAAGCAAAAAACTTAATCCACAAAGTACTGACGATAAGCCACACACAGTTCCATGACGCCAATATAGAGAAAATAACCAACATCCTAAAAAGCAATAATTATCCTGTCAAATTAATACACGAACTCATAAATCAGGAAATAATAAAAAATAGCAACCACCCTGACACACAATCGGACTCAGAAACAACAAAAAGCGCAAAGAAATTCTTCAGTGTTACATACATTCCCAATCTTACCGATAGTTTTGATCATAACATAACAAAAACACAGCACTTGCATATAAATCTAATTGCACACTTTCGAGAATATATACAAAAACAAAATGTCCAGTGGAGGTCCACCAACAAAACAACGTAGTCTACGAAATTAAATGCAATGGGAAGGAAACAGAAACATGCGGAAAGGTGTACATTGGGACAACGAAGCGGCCTTTAGGTGTTCGATTAGGCGAACATGAAGCGGACATAAGGAAACGGAAAAGCAGTACAGCATTATCACAGCACATTTTAACAAGTGGACACACAGCTGATTTCGCGAATACAAATATTATTGACAAAGAAAGAAGAGAACAGATTCGATACACAATACAGAGCCTTAGAATTATGCAAAAACGAGAAATGACAATAAGAAGGAAGATACAGACAACATAGCGGACGCATACATAACTTGTTTACAAAAATGAAATTTTCAGTACTGACAAAACTACTACATCAAGTGGTTTGGATATATTTTCTTTTTTAGTGATTAAGTATTTATACATATACATATCTATGTTTGAATATCTAAACAATGTAAGTTGGTTTGTCATTAAATTCAATTTGTTGTTATATATGTATACATTTTTGTTTTTTCGGTTAATACTTAATGTGTGTGTTTTTTTGTATTTTTGTATATTTGTTGTAACAGATAAAATAAACACTACCCCTGAGGATGCTAAAAAAGTTTTAGCGAAACGTCGGGTGAAAAGTGGAATAAAGTAGTTTTATTCGCACCAGAACTGAAAAGATCAGACTAGCCTACAAACATAAAATAAAATAAATTTTTTTAATATCTATTGCAAAATTTTGTACAGACAAGACTCAAAAATGTAGAAAATAAATGATATAAAATAAAACTTTTTAATAAACAACGCTTTTATAAATGGACTAAAAAGTAGAAAATAATATTTCTCAGTCCCACAGAATCTGTTTTGATAACTTCTATCTTTGAAATTTTAGCAAAAGTCATTATAAACAATTAATGACATTGAAAATGAAAAGCGTGGGGCGCATGTAATACACTTGAATTGATATGAAAAGTAACATATGAATGTATGTGGGCATATGAATAACGACCGCTTAAAATCGATCTCAAATGTGTACTTTCGCTGTAGAATGTTATGTAGTTTGACTATTGTCAATGAAATCGAATGCTTTGTACTGCATGCGCTCCACGTTTTTCGTTTTCAATGTCATTAATTGTTTATAATTACTTTTGCTAAAATTTCAAAATCAAAAGTTATCAAAACAAATTCTGTGGGACTGAGTAATATTATTTTCTAGTTTTAGTCCATTTATAAAAGCGTTGTATATTAAAAAATTTTTTTTTATTTTATTAATAGTTTAAAATTCTACGGCCAATTTCATGAAAGCAACTTAAGTGAAAAATTATTTTAATTTTTTTACTTTTATATGGAAATTGACAGAGAATAAAAAACCATTTTCCCTTGTCAAATTTGGTTTGGAGACAAACCGGTTTCGGCGTTGTGCCATCTTCAGTGTCATTTTTCGTTCTGAATAGTTCGTGTTTCCTTCCGCTTTTTATGTATTCGTGTCACTATCTGTTTTAACTGTCATTAGGTCATGCATACCCATCTAAGTGCGACCGCTTTTCGGCTATACTCATGGAGGTGTTCATGCAAAGCCTAGAGGAGAAATATATGGAGCATCTCACAACCAATTTAGGGGTCAGCTTCTACGCTACATATGTGGACGACATAATATGCATAATAACGGGGGACAAAGAAGAGCAGATATTAGACTACCTTAATGAACAACACAAAAATATAGCATTCACGATGGATAAGGAAGAGAAAGGAGAACTCAACTATTTGGATCTAACTATTAAAATAAACAAGACCACCAACAGACTGGAATACGAGATATACAGAAAGCCCACAGCGACCGACAAAGTAATACATGAAACCTCTCACCACCCACAACAACACAAAAACGCAGCATTTAGACAATTATTAACTAGACTTGAGCGAACCCCGTTAACTAAGGAAGCACACAGGAGAGAGCTAGACACAATATATGCTATCGCCAGAAACAATGGATACAAAGAAGATCTGGTGGACAAAATTAGAAAGGACTCGAAACGAAAAAGTAGGGATAAGAAAGAAAACAAAGATGCAGCTTGGGCCAAGGTTTTCCAAAAATTCAACATTTGTACATCGTTCAGAACCAGGAACAACGTCGGAAGGATACTGAACAACAGAACAAACGAAGAGGACACTCTAGATAAGCAGTGTGTATACAAATTAACGTGTGAATGCAAGTGTAGCTACATAGGGCAAACTGGCCGTAAGATTAAAACAAGATTCCGAGAACATATAAGAGACTACAATAAGAGGACACAAAAACCAAGCGTCACACCAGAATCAAACTTCGCAAATCATATGTTCGAAAATCAATGAACACCAATGAAAATTAATAAGGCAGCCAAACTCCTCCATGTACAGCATAAAGGACGGCGTTGGAACATATTGGAAAACATGGAGATATACAAGCAGAAAACATTTCAAGGGAGAATTATAAACGAACAAACAAACACCGTATCCGATGTAATATTCGAACCACTCAAGATGTCGTACGAAAAATATGAGAAGACCCCGGAAAAAAACGCCAACGCGAAGATACATACCTACGCCGCAGAGACTAAGAAAATGAAAATAGCGGATTTCTATCTGCCGGCACAAGCAAGCAACCTAATACCTGCTAAATAACGGAACATAAACCGAGGCAATCACGAAAACCAAGAAAATAAAAATAACGGATTTCTACCCGCCGGCGAATACAAGCAACCAAAAAGCACCTACCTGTGAGATAATGAAAAAAAGGCGGTCACACTTAGATGGGTATGCATGACCTAATGACAGTTAAAACAGATAGTAACACGAATACATAAAAAGCGGAAGGAAACACAAACTATTCAGAACGAAAAATGACACTGAAGATGGCACAACGCCGAAACCGGTTTGTCTCCAAACCAAATTTGGCAAGGGATGACGGAAAATCGTTTTACAATACATCATACTCCTACCCTGTCGGAAACACAAACAACCAAAAAGAAATCATTTTCCATTTAAATTGCTGGTGAAACCGGCTGTTAGAGTTTAATTTTACTAAAAAAGTCAAAAACAACTAACTAAAATCAACTAAAAAAAATATTAAAGTTATAATTGAATAGATAAAAAAAATTAAATCAATATTCTACTGGACGTGGGATTTGAAGCTACGACCTCGCGGCTCGCACAAGTTTTATCAGATCAATTGCAGCATTGATCCGGATCAACGTTGCCTTTTGTCTTTGCTTTAACCTTCTAATCTATTGGTGGATTTTGACTTGCGGTTTTCTGTGGTTATTGCTTATTATTTCAGAAATGGCTTTTCCTTGAGGCTGTTTGTGTCGTTCTTGCTTTCAATGTGCATATCGAGGATACTTTGGGAAAACCTCGTATCTCTAACGAAAAAAATACTCTCTGTTTATAACAAAACGTTATTTATAATTACGCTTTGATCTGACATTCCATAGTCACCTTAAGTACTTTTTTGTTAACTAAAAATTAAATATAATTAATTATAGTAGTTTAATTAAGGCCAATTTTGAATTAATTTTACAAGATACAAGGTAGCAGTGATTTCTGAGATATCTACGAGGTTTGATCTAAGTACCGTCGATATCTTCGTATACCTAATGGTAGGATTATCTTGAAATAAAAGCGTGCTTATAAAATCTGTTACGTTGCACTTATTTTTAATATGTAGTTTATCAAAGAAAATCTAAAGGGAAAAGCATTATGCATATAGAACTACACCTCTTATCTATATTTTAAAACTTAATGTTCTTCAGTTAAATTTCTTGCATGTTTCATTATTTTTTCAAAGGCCAAGCTTCCGCCTCTCTTTATGGCCACTGTGGAGTTATTCATTTCTGCCAGACCGAATGTGTGGATTCAATGTTCACCTTCCCTTTACACAATTAAAAATACCACAGCTAATAGTGAGAAGATTTTTCATATGCCATTATTGCAATACGCCATGCTGCTTGCTAAAGAATTTGACACGCTCACACCTGATTGAATGCCCTTCGACGTGGCACGTGTTGATGCCTCCTATAAGCTACCTTTCTCATAAACAAACTTTTACCAAGCGAATGTGCAAGCAATTTGGGCGGTGCGGATTTTGTAATCATGGCACATCAACCGCCATCAAATGCCCTTATACATTCAAATGTACGTCAGTGTAGAGGTTTGTACCAGCATCAATGTGCGACCATCCCACATTGCTGGCTTTTCCAAATGAATGAAGACAACAGCACGGGGATGTGCGATCTTCCTGCCTTCACCTGAATTCCTCCATCCATATGCATGTATTCGTTCATATGTGTTTTCAATAGTGACGGTATTGACATTCCATAGTCACCTTAACCTCCCTCCACTGTAGTTAAAAACAAAGTGAATTTTTGATTTTTCATTCATATGTTGCTCTGCTGGCAACCTTTGTTTCGCAACTCATTTGTTCAATCTTTCGTCCATATATTTTTGGTCACCAGTATTTATTGGACATTTACACCTTTAGCAGCGCAAATTGAAAAGTCTTTGTGAGTTGCCCGCATGGGTTTCGTATATGAACTTATTTTACATACATACATAGTACATATGTATGTACCCTGCAGGGGGCACTTTAAAACGAACTCTTGCGACAGTGACTATACACTAGTTCAAAATTAATTGAAATTGTGAGCCATTGAATTAGAGGCCAACAGGTCATGGCTTGAGGATGGCACTTGTAGAACAACCAGGCTACTATGGCCACAAATAGATAAGAAGAGGACGAAATAGTTGTTCAGCCTCTCAAGAGAGGATATTGTGATGGTCACGGCTTGTATTACCGGTCACTGGTTATTTGGCGGGCACTCTTCAAGATTGGGAATATTCTCCAACGAATATTGCATAAGTTGTTGAGATGAGGAAGATGAAGAAACCGTAGAACACTTCTTCTGCAGTTGCCCAGGTTTGGTCAAGAGAATTGCAGAATTTTCATAATTTTTGCACCAAGTGTGAAACTAGAATTTATATGGTGTTTTTTTTAAGTATTCAGCTATATTTCCATAAAAAAATAAAAATTAAATAAATTAAAGAAAAATAGCGAAAACTTGCAAATTTCGCGTCCAGCTTATATTTGGGTCATTGTATTTTTTCCAAAGAACGTAGGGGGGATTTTTCACATAAAATTTTTGTTATGAATATCTTAAATTTAAGTGCGCAGTTTTATTCGCAATACTTAGAAAATAACGAATGAGAATAAAAAACACGAATTTCGATGTGCAGCAAAACTCTCTGGGAAGACAAGTCCTGTGAATAATTTTATCACGGTGGTGCTAACATACTTTATTGTTGCTTATTATTGCCCTCTGGCAGTCATGTGCAGAGAGTGACCAGTTATTGAAAAAGTGGAGGGTTCATAATATATAAGCTGACCAACCGTCGTCCTTTGAGGAGGATTGTCCTCCTCAAACGTGATTTGCCCTCCTCAAAAATATTGTCCTTCTTTTGAGCAAAAATATCCTCCTTGTCCTCCTTTTCAAGTTTTATAGCAGTCATGAAATTTTCAAAAAATTTCGTTAAGAATATTATTATTTCCTATTGGACACAATCATTGGCCCGTAGTCATAGAGAAATTAGAAAAAGGTTTTAATGATTTAAGTTGTGTTTTATAGTAATCACCATTTAAACTCTTTCATTGTCAACTTAAAATGCATTTTATGGCAAAAACAGAGTTTTAACTTTAAAATGAGGAGAAATGGTAAAATAAGGCTCTAAGTTTTGTTTTGCTGTTGAAGTAGTAAACGCAGTAGCACCTAGGTTTGGTCCCCACTCCAAACAAATTTTTTTAATGTTACTAATATTTTTTAATATAAAAGTTTTCTTTTGTTTACTTTATTTTATTCTTTTTTTATGGGATTTCACATAATCATTTCAAGTAAATCAAATTTTTTGCAGCTTAATTTTACTTAAAAAAGGTCACAACAACTATAATTACATAAACAAAATTTAAATAATGATTTTTAAAAGAACAAAAAAGATGTAAAAAATGTTTCCTGGCAGTGAGATTCGAACCCATGACTTCCCGGCTTGAACTAATTGAAGTACTCATCGTCGTTTAAAGTACAAAACCGCGTATCGTCATTCTGCAAAACCGCGTATCTGACTTTTGCTGCAAAAAATTGGATTTATTCACACAAGCTCTTGGCTCAATCCTTATCCGTTCGTCCTGAAATATACTAGTCAGAAATGCGATTACTTTATAAAAAAGATAACCATTTTGAAATAAGAGTGTTTTTACTCCCTAAAAAATAATTTATGCGACCTCACATACGCGGTTTTGTACTTTAAGCGACGTCATATTTCTTTATATTGCCGAATACATTTTTTTCTCTTCATATGGATAACTCTGCTCTCTCTGATTTTAACAAAAAGCTGTTTCAAAGATGTCTGTGATTGACACAACTTAAAAATCTATTCTAAACTTAAAATTTTATTTTAACAAGAATGAGTTGAACAACGTAAACACCTTTTGGCCTTTATCAATAACATTTAATACGGCTTTCCCATGGAACCCCAAGTACGTACCTATTTACTGAGAAGGAAATTCTCCCATTTGGAAACATTTTTTTTTTTTTTTCAATTTTAAAAGGTTTTGGTGGGCATTTGAAATTTTTTGTGTAAGTAACATGTAAAAAAATTTGTTTTCATTATATATAACTTTTATATAACTTTAGTTATAACTTTTGAACCGTTAAATAAAGTTATAAAAAAGGGATAAACGTTTTTCTAGGCATATTCTTGAAGGGAATTCTCTAAAAGATGACCCTGGACTTAGTTGTCTTAGAGAGGATTAAGAGTATTAAATATGTTAATGATATTGCTGAACGAAATATAGCGTTGATACAAAATTATAATCGAACTTTGACAAAAGACGAAGAAAAAAGGTAATTTTTTTTGGAAGTAATACAATTAAAATTAACTAATTTAAAAAGGAATAGTCAAAACTTGTTAATATGTGGGGGTCTTATAATTATGTAACGCAGTGTACTATTAACTTGTTTGACTTGTGTTTAGAGAAACTTTGAATTGTTAATTTATTTGTTATTTATGTGTTAAAATAATCAAAATTTTTTTTTGTGTTGTCAATGTGGAGAATTTGTCCTCCTGGAATGTTAAAAAATTCTGGTCACCTTAATAATATATGAACATCAAAATAAAATTAAATAGTTTAATTGTTGAAAAATTAAAAAGCGACCGGCTTGTTCGATATAAATAAATGGCGGGTTTTCTCGATAATGTTGCCTTGTTTTCCTCAGCCCTTCACAGCTTTACGTGTTCATTTTTCAAAATATTGCCCTCCGACTAAGCACAAGTTGCAACACTTTCTACTAATATAGCCATTTTGCAGGACGAAAAGTCACCCAGTCAAAATGTTACAGTATGTATAGGAAGGCAAAGTCTTTTAATAAAAAAGCAACAACAGTTTGTAATTGATCTCTTTTTTATATTTGAGCAATACAAACATAACTTCTGATGTAAAACTTAGCTGAGTAAAGCGACAGTTTCCCTTGTTAAACAAAAATAAATTGTAACGAATTTACCAGTCTACATTTTTGTGATTTATTTAACGAGTAGTATTAAGCTTGGCTATTTAATTTAATGAATTGATTAGTCTTTGTACTTGTGCTAAATTGAAATTGAAATTGAAATTGATTTATTTAAATAAAACACTTTAATTTTAGTTGAACCATTTTAGCCGCTTTTTGTTTGCCAATTTAGTTCTGGCAACACTGCTGGCATCACTGAGGTTGATGTGATTAGAGCAACAGAAGCCAAATCAACCAGGGACCAAAAATAATTGTTATCTCTAATTTGCAAATTGAAAACATTGCCCGAATTCTGAAATTTAACGAAAACGTTGTTTCATAACAGTTATTAAACGAGAAATATTTTTCCCGTTTCCAAAAAGAGTTATTTCCCAACGTTTATTTTTTTCGTAGCTTGATAACAGTTATTGCCCGACGTTAATTTTTTACGTAGCTTGATAACAGTTATGGCCCGACGTTAATTTTTTACTTTGCTTGATAACAGTTATTGCCCGATGTTTATTTTTACGTTGCCGATAAGCGTTATTTCACTCTCCCACTTTTAGTTCACCATCTTTATCTTGTTCTCCATCTCCATCTTCATCAAAATCCTAATATTACAACGTTTACCAGACAACGTAAAAAATAAACGTTGTAATATAACTCTTATCAAGCAACGTAAAAAATAAACGTTGGTAAATAACTCTTATCGGAAAAAATATTCTCCGACATAACAGTTATCAGGCAACGTAAAAAATCTTATCTTAAAATCTTATCTTAAATCTTATCTTATCTTATCTTAACTCTTATCGACGAAATAAAAAATATTTCTCATCTAATAACTGTTATGGAGCAACGTTTTTGGGATAAAACTTATAACTGTTATGTCCCTGAAATCAACTATTTTTAGAATTTTAATCTGTCTGTCTGTATATTTGGACGCTCATCACTCGAAACCGAATGTAGTGAATAGAATGTAGTTTTCACCGAGATATTACTAGAGGTTTAACTTTGAGAGCTGCCACCCGTCTGAAAATTGCAGTTTAAGTAAGTTGATAAGATTAAGATAATATTACAATATGGGTGTCAAAAGGGAGAGGTTTAAGAAGGCTTACACGCGAAAATATTTTGGTGGAAGGTTGCCAGGAATTGAATATTGCAATATGGGTATCAAACTAAGTTTACTGCCAAAAATATTGAGGGTCACCACCTGTTTGAAAAATTGTATTCAATAATTAAAGTGATGAATACGTGTATCAAATTAAAGAGGCTTCAGAAAATTTACTGCCAAACATATTTTTGAAGCGGGTTGCCACCCATTTGCATACTGAACAATTTTAAGAAAGTGCACGATATGTAAAATCGAGTTATAAGAGTATAAATGAAATTTCCCGAATTTATCCATCGAATACCAAAGATCCACAAAAAACCTACTTCAGAAAAATTCAAAAACGGCATTCATATTTCTATAGCATATTTAGATCGGCGAGTCCGGATATGCCCTCCGTTTTTTCAAATTGGCGCTCATTTGCGAGCAATTGCGAATTGTGTAGAACTTCCAGTTTCCATAATTTTTGTGTTTTCTCAGCTTAAATTAAATAAATAACTTAAAAAATATAAAAAAATGCGGTAAAGTGTGCTAAAGACCCATACGTTTTCGTCGAAGTTGAGTAGAGGGTGTTATTGTCCAGTTTCATAGTCCTTCTAATGATCTTCCGAGGGCACTGAAATTTGAGGACATATAGTTCAGTATGTAATCGAGCGCACTTTTCCGCATTCGTTTTCTTATATTTTTATGTTTTTTACTGATGAAGAAAACAGAAGGAAGAAATTAGCGTTGCATCGGGTTTTTCCACCGGACTTTTGACAAATAATATTCTATCAGCCTAACAGATTTTTAATTATGCCAGCATCGACTCTCCCTATAATTAGCTGTTGAACATTACTGCTTGGACTCCCTTTTGATGGATCTTAAACTTTGACTTTAAATAGCACAGAAAGCTGACGTTGGCGGACTGTTTTATAACAGAGCTTTATAGCCAAGAATCCAAAATATATCCCTATAAATGAATATTGCCCGACGATACCCGACAAGCAAACAAAATTACCGTTATTTATTTGAAATTTTTGCAAAAAATAAATATCCCATAGCCCAAATGAAATATTAGTTCAAAAGAATATAAATTATAGTGCACGCTTTCTATTTGTATGTCTACTAGTTATAACGAAAGAAGCAAATGCAGCAAATTGGAAGCGCAGAAAACAAATTATTACATGTTCTATTTGACGTAGTCTAAAATTATGCCTAATGATAGATCGGTTATATAGCTTGAGGAATAATATGTTTAAAAGGAATTATATCGAAGTTGATAAATCTGAATTTTGACCGGTTTTATTATACAAATACCAGGAGTATGTGTAACGTTAAGTTCTTAGTAACTGCAACGAATATTCTTTTCCATTGATTTACAAAACCAGAATGCAGGGGCACACCTCAAGCTAGTAACGCTACTTCAGTAATAAGTTGTTCACCCCTTCGCCGGTTAAAAACATAGCTTCGTAGTACCAGGCTTACAGAAATTTTTTGGGTATGAAGTTTTATAGCTCACTCGATTTCAGTACACAAGCGCTGTGAAATACGCCGGGTATTTGCTAGTAAATAATTTTTGCAAAAGTTCAATAACTACTCCAGAACGTATATTTGAGAAAAGATTCAAAAAAGAGTTATGAACCACTTTTATTTTAAAGAGACAGTTGTGGAATGTTGTGCAAACGGCTCGAAAGCTCTAGAAGGCTTATGAGTAGGTATCGTTGGCGCTAGTATAAAGTCGTCGATACCTATGGGCAAGAAGTCCCCGAGCACTTTTCAAGTGGTGACATATTCAGTTTGCCCAGTTAACAGAGCAACAATGAAATGAAAAATAGAATGAATACCCAAAAATTCTTGTCTACCGTTACTTTCTGTGAAAAATTCCATCGCATAAAAATCATGTTTTGCTTTGTTTAATTTACAGAGAAGTTGAAGTCAGTCAATGAAGTGAAGTACATGTGTGAGGAACAGGGATGGCATAAAAATAAAATAATCGTGTAATTGAACATATCACAAGCCAAAAAAATTAATTGCATTGAGAATTAATCGTATAATCGAATTTTTAAATGCACTTTTTTACAGTGAGTATTCACTAAAATACTTTCCCATAAAAACGCCTAGTTCTCTTGTTAATTAGCCTTTACTTCAAACATGTGTATAACTTTTATTTTTGATCCAATTACGCATTGAAAACATCCCAATAAAAACTCGAAGTCTCTTTTGATTCCCAGTAAATGCATCCTGTTATTACTGAAAAAAATTTTTCGGTAACCGAATATTTTGCACAGACAAGTCGCGAAATTTCATCAGTCGCGTATTGCATTTCAGTGTGAAACGTCTAACTGTTCGTATTTTTTTTTGTAATATTCCGCGTGTTTTCATAATTAAGTGTGAATAAAGATTATTGTTTCGAAATTGGAATTTAATTGTGGTGAAAAACGTAAGTTTTTACATTTGTAACTACATTGAGACATATAATCCCAATAATACTTTTGATTGGCATAATAACATCCCAATATTTGTTTATAACTTAAGAGGTCTAGAAGGAAGAAATTGGAAGAGCACGAAGTTGCGGATTATTTTTTAGAATACATACAAGAGCGACGACATAGCCGATGACTTCAGTGCTTCAGAATCTAGCTATGAACCATCGGATGATAATGACGAAGATGAGCGAGTTCCTGTAGCAAAAGCTAAATATAAGGAAATCAGAGGCCATGCATGAATCTTCTTCTGAATCGTAGCTGGAGGACGTTAACGGTCAAGTTATAAGTAATAAATTAAATTCGTTGCATAGGAGTTAGGATCAACCATTAGGTCCCCAGTGCTGAAGATCATTCCATTCCCTGCGATAGGTAAATATATACGAACGCGTAAAGAAACTCCTGTATTTAGTGGACGCCCAGAATGTACAGAAAGTCAATTCAGAATAAATTACGATGGTGTAATGGGCACACGATGGATGGATTCGAAAGAAGTCCTATTTGTTTCTAACTGTCATAATATGGCATATTATGCCTAATGTAACTAAAGGTTTCCAAAAACAAAAATATGGTGCTAAATTATAAGCTAATTGTCTAGTAGCTATTTCAGACTACAGTGGCATAATGGGAGGCGTAGATTTGGCAGATCAGAAGGCTGCAATATACAATATGAATCGCAAGTCGCAAAAATAGTGGAAACGGGTCTTTTTCAAGATTTGTATGTCAGGTGTTGTTAACGCCCGGATTATATTCACACAATTTCAACAACATATTATGCCCTTTACCGAAACGATGATAGCTGAAGGGATAAAACACAAAAAGTTCACTACATGTCAGTGTTGTAGAAGACCAGCAAAACGATCACAAACGGAACGTCTAAATATTGGTGATCAGCTTCCTATTGAACAGCCTTCTCGTTATCGGTGCGTACATTTCACTTTACAAAATAAGGAAACAAGGACAACGTCTGTTCTGGATGCAACAACGCTTTATGCTTTAAATGTTTTGCTTTTTTCATAAACGAATTAAATTTGTAATAGAAACAATCAATAAAAGTGAAATGTATTATTTTTTATTAAAAGTTGTTATATAATCTTTTGGTCCTTTTGTCATTATTGGGACACATACGTCCCACCTAAAATTGTTATTGGGATTATATATCCAGGTAAGGATCTCCGACTTTTCATGTATGCCAAACATCTTATATTTTAGTCTTATTACAGTATTTTCCGTCGAAATGATAAAAACCACCCCATATTTCGAAAAAAAATCAGGGGTGAAAGGGTTAAATAAAATATAACGACTATTTTTAGCGACGAAATTTCTTTATTATTTAACCAAGTTTGCAAAAACAAAAGCTCGATAAGCGTTTTGTTGTTAACCAGTTGTTTTCTCGGTGGTTAAAGCACCAGCTTTTGAAAAAAGGCGCCCAGCAGGCACGGAGGTACCAACTAAAGTCTGGGAAGTTTTGGGTAAACAGTTTTCATTTCCTCCCAAGCGTCGACGATATTTCGCTTTAGTTCGAGGACTTGACAATTTAAATAAATCATTTCATATTGCGGTTTACCCAAATCATTATATTTTCGCCTTCGTTTGTGTACAAATGATTCCAGTGACGACTCGCCATCCGTTTCCATAATATCACCTGCGCACATTATTTAATTTCGCAAGAACTTCATTACTGAGGCCAATGCTAACGGATCTGAAATGTATTTTTGTGATAGATGGATTTTAGACAACTATAGATTTCATATTTCTTGGAAATATTTTTAAGATTATTTTACAACTAATCGATTAATAACTGACTAATGAAACACAAAACTACGATACAATTAAATCGTAAATTGAACAAAAATAATCGATTGACGGATACGTGGTAGGTATCAGTGTAATGCAGCAAACTACTTACATTTCAAGCTACTTGAAAGCTTACTTGTATTTACTGGGCTTGGCTCGAAACAAGCAAGTAAATGCTTGGATCCGGAGGAGGGTAGTGGGGCAACACACTAGGATGAATTTACAGCCCTATTCCCACGCCTATAAGAAAACTGAATGCCTGACTATTGTCTTTCCTACTACGCCTAAAATTTTGCTTAAAATTGATTTTAAGTGCTCTAATTATGACAACTGTCATAGCTATTGTTATAACCTACTGAGTCGTAACAATGACGAAATAATAGCCGTCATCGATTCACCACTTCTCGCTCGCTATGTTTGAGTTCCGGTCGCTTAACGAAAAATTTTGCACGTGAAAGCAACAACAAAGTTAGCTAGCACGGATAGACGATAGCGAGTTTGGTTGTACCTCATTGAGTTCGTTCGTTTCGCCACTCGCTAACTGTTGGCGAATCGATGACGGCTATTGTTTATATATATTATGCTTGCTGGTTTTAGACGCAGTAATTATGACAATAGTCCCACGATGAATCTTGTCAATGACGTGAGGGCTGAAAACCTTTTCAACTTTAACATAACTTTTTATAATCAAATCGCGTTTAAAGTTCTGAAAGATTATAGACGGAAATTCAAAGAATTTGTTAGGTGCTTCATGTGTTGCCCGACCAAATCGCCATATGCAGTAAACTCCAACTCAAGTTGCGTTTATTAATTTTCTTGTGGACATTTTTCATCTTATGTATGAGCATTTCTCTTATTAATGCATGTACTGCTATACAAATGAGTCGGTTTTCGTGTATTTCGCAAACAGTTTTAATTTTTTTCCTCCTCTCCTATCCAAATTTTGGCAGCTGACTACACATTTACAACTTAAGAGCTGATAGTTTAAACTCGGATTAACCCAGCCAGATTGGGCGCTTAAACTTAGTTTAAACTACGCTTAAATTTGACTGAAAAACTACACAACGAGTTTAAAGTTACATAGTTTAAACGACAAACAGACTTAAACTCGCACTGAAAAACTGGACCTTAAGGTTTTTGGTATGTTGTGTTCATAGTTGCCAACATGGTGCTTTAAGCACTAGATTTAGTGCTTTTTGTAAAATAAAACGCCAAAAAATGGTTTAGTGCCTAGTGGCCTTTTTAGTGCTTTTTTCTGAAATCAAATTTCTCCTAGATAGTTAAAAAATGTACTAAAATGCAACCATGATTGATAAAAAGCTGAAGTTGCAAACCCACAATCTTGTTAAATTGTATTCGCGTTGAAAATGCTAATACGCAGGTAAGTTCATTTTTTTTATTGTTTGTAAAAATTTTGACTTTTTTACCAGCAGAGTAAAACACGTCGTTTCTTTTAGATTTTAGTCCAAATCTGGCCGCTGAGCAGTTTTAGATCTCGACACTTAACTCCTGCCTATCGTGACTCGGCACAAAAATTTAAAATATTGGTTCCGTACGTCATGCGGACTGCGCCCCTCGTGCGGATGGGCGGGAATGGAGGGTAAAAACCGTTGGGATATTATTATTGCTGTAGCACTAGAATTTTGAGATATCCTAACCTCAAAGGGCCAAAAACGCGGTTTTAGGCGATATTTGAGGTTATATGATGAAAACAATAATTTCTTTTACTCATTTCTACTTAGGGCCTCATTTAGTATTACTCTTATACTTTAAAATTCATTTTCGATTGTTGTGATTCGATTTTTATTTTTCGAGATATACCAATTTTGATGTGCAGTACTTGGATATTACTTCGTAAGTATGAGTCATCATAGCATGTGTAGAGGCTATTCAATCGGTATGAGCAAAAAATTTTGTGTATTGATTTATACTAGAAAATATGATTTATTCTTTTACTTTTGTTAAATACAAACTGTTATGAAAAAAATATCCTCTGATTCAAAAAAATTTAGTGCTTTTAGTATGGTAAAATGCTTTTTTTTCAAGTTCTTGGTGCTTTTTGAAAATCAAATGTGGTTGTGTGGCTTACAAAGCAAAGTTTCAAAACAAAAAGATACTAAAATTGGAGAAAAGGTAAAATTTCAAGCTTTTATCAAGAAGAGAAAAAATATTACTTCCGCTCTATATTCATAAATCTTGGGCTCATTAAAAACTTGAACAAAAATAAAAAAAGTATTGTGCAGCATTTACATATGTATGTTCACACTAATATTAAGTTTTCCCAGGCCTTTTAGATGCTTAAATATGACACAGAATCTTTGTAGGGCCTGTTAACTAAATATATATTACAAAATACATATATCGTCGTTTAAAGTACAAAACCGCGTATCAACAAAATTCAAAACCGCGTATGTGAGGTCGCATAAATCATTTTCTAGAGAGTAAGAACACCCATATTTGAAAATGGTTCTCTTTTTTATAAATCAATCGCATTTATGGCTGGTATATTTCACGACGAATCGATAAAGATTGAGCCAAGAGCTTGTGTGAGCAAATCTAATTTTTGGCAGCAAATGTCAGTTACGCGGTTTGGCGGGATGACGATACGCGGTTATATATTTTGTACGACGATATTTATAGGCGTGGGATATCGGGACCCGCGGAACCCACGGTACTGATTTCAAACTTGCCGGGAGGGACGGTAAAAATTGTGCGGGTGCGACGGAACCAAAATCTTTCCTCGAAACTCCCGATAAAACTGCAACCTCCGCAAATTCAGAAAATCTTCCTTAAAAACGATGTTTTAAATATGCACTTTTTTATGTTTTATTGAGACGAAAACGAGCAGCAAAGCAACACAAAATAATCGGAAGATGCCAGATCTTTAATTATTATTTTTTTTATTATTTAAAATTAATTTGAAAGACATGTGAACTTTTCTTAGTGATCGCGGTATACTTATTAAACAAATCGGGACATTGAATTTTGGGATGAGCGGGATCGGGATTGCAATGGGGTATAGTCATTGCGCTGGGTATGCAGTTACATTTGCATGGCTATACTCAATCCCGACTCTTGCGTCCTCGTTCGCGCACTCTGGGCAACGTGAGCAACCCATGTGCGAGATGCGGTAACCAATCCGAGTGGAGCCTTGGGTCACGGCAGAAAGAGAGGGAGCTTCGGTGGGGCCACTCTGACTTATTCGGTTTAAGGGCTCACTGAAGTCTGCAGCGTCTGTTCACCAGTAGGTGCGGCTGCAAGCGGGTGTCTGCTTGGAGCAAGCGGCTCGCTATATAAACGTGTATTTGGTTGCGAAACCACCCCCGTCCCAGCAATGGGTTGTGCGCTGGGCTTGGGACCCGCCACGTAAAAACCACTTCCAGTGAAGAAGCAAGGCAAAGCCTCGGATGAGACCCCCCCTTATGATGACGACCACGGCAAACGTTTAAAGGACTACGATTTGAGGGCATGCACCTGGAATGTCCGGACCCTTAATGGGGAAGGTGCCTCTGCCCGGCTGGTTGATGTCCTCGTAAGGACAAAAGCTGACATCACCGCCATCCAAGAAATGCGTTGGACGGGGCAAGGCAAACAATGTCTGGGGCCTTGCGACGTCTACTACAGCTGCCATGTAAAGGAGCGCAAATTCGGTGTTGGATTTGTGGTGGGAGAGAGACTCCGTCGCCGAGTACTGTCGTTCACCCCGGTGGACGAGCGTCTAGCCACAATCCGCATCAAAGCGAGATTCTTCAACATCTCGCTCATCTGCGCCCATGCCCCGACGGAAGAGAAGGATGAGGCATCCAAGGATCTCTTCTATGAGCGCTTGGAGCGCACGTACGAGCGCTGCCCCCGTCATGATATCAAAATCGTGCTTGGCGACTTCAATGCCAGGGTGGGCAAAGAAGGGATCTTTGGAACCACCGTCGGAAAATTCAGCCTCCACGACGAAACGTCCGACAACGGATTGAGGCTGATCGACTTCGCCGGGGCCCGAAACATGGTAGTATGCAGTACTAGGTTCAAGCATAAAAAGATCCATCAAGCTACCTGGCTGTCTCCGGATCGAAAAACGAGAAACCAAATCGATCATGTTGTGATAGACGGAAGGCACGCTTCCAGTGTTTTAGACGTACGCACACTCCGAGGCCCAAACATCGACCCGGACCACTATCTTGTTGCAGCCAAGATACGCACCCGCCTCTGTGCAGCAAAAAATGTGCGCCCAAATATGCAAGGAAAGCTTAACGTCGAAAAGCTGCAATCACAACAGACAGCCAGCGCTTTCGCTACTCGACTCTCACACCTGCTCTCAGAGAGCACTCTTCAACAAACCGACATATGCGAGCAGTGGAACCACATTTCCCGCTCATTAAGTACCGCCGCCGAAGAAGTAGTCGGATTTCAGCGAGCCCGAAAGAACAACTGGTACGATGAGGAGTGTCAGGAAGCTGCAGAGAAAAAAGATGCCGCCTACAGGGCCACGCTGCGATCGGGCGCAACGCGCGCTATGTGGGACCGCTATAGGGATCTGAAGAGGGAAGCGAGACGTATTTGCCGCAACAAGAAGAGAGAGGCAGAAATACGTGAGTGCGAAGAGCTTGAAATGCTGGCCGACAGGAGGAATGCCCGAAAATTTTACCAGAGAGTTAGGCGACTTACGGAAGGTTTAAAGACCGGGGCGCACTCCTGTAAGAACAATAATGGCGACCTAGTAACTGATGTCCAGAGCGTACTTAAATTATGGAGGGAACACTTTTCCGCCCTACTAAATGGTAGCAGCACGGAAAGTTGTGGAGAAGAAGAACCCGAGCCCGCAGTCGATGATGACGGAGTCGACGTTCCACCGCCTGACTATGACGAGGTACGTATAGCAATAACGCGGCTGAAAAACAACAAAGCCGCTGGAGCTGACAGCCTGCCAGCTGAGCTATTCAAGTACGGCGGCGAGGAGTTGATAAGGTGCATGCATCAACTCTTGTGCAGAATATGGTCAGATGAACGCATGCCCGACGACTGGAATTTAAGTGTGCTCTGCCCAATCCACAAGAAAGGTGACCCCGCCATTCGCGCCAACTACCGCGGGATCAGCCTTCTAAGCATAGGTTACAAGGTCTTATCGAGCGTATTGTGTGAAAGACTGAAGCCCACCGTCAATGAACTGATTGGGCCTTATCAGTGTGGCTTTAGACCTGGCAAATCCACCATAGACCAGGTATTCACAATACGCCAAATCTTGGAAAAGACCCGCGAGAAAAGGATCGACACTCACCACCTATTTGTCGACTTTAAAGCCGCTTTTGACAGCACTAAAAGGAGTTGCCTATACGCCGCTATGTCTGAATTTGGCATCCCCTCAAAACTCATACGGCTGTGTAAAATGACGTTGAGCAATACCACCAGCTCCGTCAGAATTGGAAAAGACCTCTCCGAGCCGTTCGCCACAAAACGGGGTTTCAGACAGGGCGACTCCCTTTCATGTGACTTCTTTAATCTGATGTTGGAGAAGATAATAAGAGCTGCAGAACTGAACCGCTCAGGAACAATTTACTACAAGAGCGTGCAATTGCTGGCTTATGCCGATGACATCGACATCATCGGTAACAAAAACCGCGAAGTCTGTTCTGCCTTTTCCAAGTTGGATAGGGAAGCAAAGCGCATGGGTCTGGTGGTAAACGAGGACAAGACGAAGTATCTCCTGTCATCAAACAAACAGTCAGCACATTCGCGCCTTGGCACCCACGTCACTGTTGACAGTTACAATTTCGAGAAAGTAGAGAATTTCGTTTACTTGGGAACCAGCATTAACACCGATAATAATGTCAGCATTGAAATCCAACGTAGAATCACTCTTGCCAACAAGTGCTACTTTGGACTGAGTAGGCAATTCAGGAGTAAAGTCCTCTCTCGACGTACGAAAACCACGCTCTATAAGTCACTCATCATGCCCGTGCTGGTATATGGCGCAGAAGCATGGACAATGACAACATCCGATGAGGCGGCTCTTGGAGTGTTTGAGAGAAAGATTTTGCGGAAGATTTACGGGCCTTTACGCGTTGGCGACGGCGAGTACCGCAGACGATGGAACGATGAGCTGTATGAGCTTTACAACGACATGGACATAGTGCAGCGAATTAAAATACAGCGGCTCCGCTGGCTTGGTCATGTCGTTCGAATGGACACCGACGCTCCAGCTCTGAAAGTATTCAACTCGGAACCCGCTGGTGGTAGCAGAGGAAGAGGGAGGCCCCCACTGCGATGGAAAGATCAGGTGGAGAAGGACTTGGCTTCACTTGGCGTTTCCAATTGGCGTCAGTTGGCACAGAGGAGAAACGACTGGCGTGCTTTGCTGAACTCGGCCAAAATCGCTTAGGCGGTTACAGCGCCAAAAAAGAAGAAGAAGAAGGGATCGGGATTAAATATTTAGTCCCGTTCCCATCTTTAATTCCTACCTACAGATGTCCTACGCCGCAGACATATTGGATATAACTCTGTTTTATGATAGCAACGCACAAATCGTTAACTGGAGGGTATGGTAAACCTCCGAGTGTATTTTGCCGTGAAAAACAGCTTCTCATAAAAATACAATCACCGTTCGGGGTCGGCGTAAAACTATAGATCCTTCCCCGCCACAAATCGGAGGAGAAGCTCAGCCACACACTAACATATTGTGTAATCGCCAATCTTTTATATTATTATGTTCTGGAGATCTGGGATTTTCCCACTAGATATCCCTTGTGTTTAGCAAACTACGAGATTTATTTTACATACATCCGACTCTATGCAGTTCGTTTAAGCATTCGAACAACTATATATCCAAAGCCCTTTTTTATTATTCTTGGTGTTTCAATGTCGTTTATTCGTATATACATATGTATGTATGTATGTATGTATGTACATATGTATGTATGTATGTACATATGTATGTATGTCCTCACATATACAAATTCTCCGCCCCCGGTTTATATTCCACGCATTGCTGCATTTTTCAAATTTTTCTGCAAGTCACTTTGCAAAATAGTCGTCATAGCTTGCAGTTTGGTGAATTTCGCGCACAAACCTATTTCCGTCTTAAAATCATGTAAAAGAAAATATCTGAATATCGCGCGGAATTTCTTTGACAACGCGAAAATAGTTTTGTTCTGTATTTATTTATTTTATTTTTTTTTTGCCGTTGTCACACGGCTTTAAAGAATTTGATTGCAAGCAAAAAAAATTCCCAATAAACAAATGCGGATGTATGTATGTATGTTTGTACATGGTGTTTTATTTTGATAGTAAATTAAATTTTAAATAATTAATTTTGAAAACAATGTTTCCTAATACACAATTTTAGTTGATATTTGAAGTAATAACGCTAAGAGTACCCACCTTAAAATCGTACAAGGCCGATTTTGATGGGAAGATTTCCTTGTAGAAGTACTTTCATTAAATGAGCCTTTTATTTTGAAAGTGGGATGGTTGGTTACTGCTAATTGAATGCACCTGTAAATCATTCTACCGTCAAATACTAACGCCAAATCTTTTTACCTTGGACTGATGAAGTTGAGCAAATCACAGACGCGTTGGGATACATGCAAATGATCATTGAAGTCTACCGGAATAATATGGCGTATGTAAATTTCAAAATAAACGGCCCAAATTATACATTTTTAGTTAATGATTCGAAAAAAAAACAATCTTATGGGAAGCTAGTGTTACTGACCTTTCTACCAGGATTTTGTTTTTTAACAGCACTTGAGAGTAGTTGGCAGCAAATGAGGATGGAAGTTTCGTACTCGCGCAAATGGAAAAAACAAGCAAGTATTTTAGTTCATTTGTTTTATATAAATCGAACAGTTGTCATCATACATACATATAATAGTTGCGTTCCCTAACTCGCAAGAAGTTGCAAGAATTTACAGGAATTTGCCAGAAAGCGTTCCCGTACTCGGCTCTCTGGCTTCTATTGCCTTTTGACAGTTCCACAGGTTTTAGCCCAAAAAAGTTGGGGAACGCAACTAATACTAGGTACCTCTTGTTTTATAGTAACAAGTCAGACCTTTAATTTGGTAAAAGCCACGCTTCTATAGAATAATATTTGTGACAAATTACAAACATTTTCAATGCATCTCTATTTGTCTTCAACAAAAATTTTCTTAAAACTTTTATGTAAGTTGCAAACATAAACGAAATAAAGCATAAACGCGTTCTAGATTAGGGCTGCCAGACGTCCTGGTTTTCCAGGATTTGTCCTGGTTTTGACAAATTGTCCTGGTGTCCTGGTCCACACTTAAATTGTTCTGGTTTTTTAATGAAGGTCAATGCATTTCATATTTGGCAGATTTTTGCTATGAAAAAAGTTTAAGCTTTCTGTTATTCGTAATTGAAAATCGATAACTAATGGTTCTTTCTACCATAGGTACACGGCTGAAGGGTCAAACATACTACCCAGTTCACAATTTTAGAAGCTAAAATCTCTTCCGAAAGGCCTTTCTAAAAGTCATTCCTTTCATCTTTCTTTTTTATATGAAGTGGAACAGATTGAAGGGCTTCTGCTCTCTACCCAAATTTGAAAGTTGTTCTTTGAATCCATAAGAATCATTCTTCCTTAAGGAATTTATTTAATGTTCATATAAAATATGTTTTATTGAAACTTAAAATGCTTATTGAATGCTAAATTGTATAATCAAATACATTCGCGTAAATTGTAAATAGGAAAACCCTTTGGAGGAGACATGTAGGGAAGCACTTCTTCACGTGCTTCGCAGCAAAGGTTTTTCTATCGCTCAGCTCCGGGGTTCTCCTTTTGCTGCTAAAATCGGAAAGTCTTCTTTTATTGTTCGCTTTTTTAATCTCCGCGTTCTAAAAGTATGCTAAAGGGACTACTACACTATTACAATGATTTACATGATTTATTAATTTATTACATAGGCTAGCCTATACAACGCTACTACACTATTAACAGTTGAACTTTTTGAAGATGCTTTGCATAGTGAAGACCAGTAAATTAAGGATTTAAAATTATACGATCGTATTTATTCCTTGTTTAATTCTCTATAAATAACATGTTTAAAAAATTGGGCGTTTTTCAAAAACTATCGTTAAAATATTCAACAATTTTTATTGAGCTTGTGGCCGCTTTTAATGAAAAACAATTGTGGAAAAGCAACAATAATTTTGAAAAAATTGTAGAAGTGGTAGCTATTTCGGAAATCACCACATTTGCTCATCATACTTCTTTCAGTGGGATTCGACGCAACGACCCCAGCTGGCTCAGCCAGTTGCCTACGCACCGTGATAAGTTCGCCTTGTAAATTCTTGTTGCTTTTTCCACTTTTTCATTTGTTAAGCCAATTAAGTACAATCAAGCGCAGCTATTCCAGTGCTATTTAAACTTTTGTAATAATTATATTTTTAGAATGTTTAACCTTTAGGTGTGTTCTTTTATTTTCAAAATAATTTTTTTTATGACGACATCGTTTGTTTTGACAGTTTTTGATGTGTATACATCTTTGGTTTCGGTAGGGGTAAAATTTGCGAAGCTGTAACGCATATTCCAGCACAAAATTTCGAAGGGCTTAGCATGTGTTTTTCAGCATAACATTTTTATATTCATTAGAAGCACCCTGTGTTCGCTTGCCAAATGGTTGCATACATTTAGGCATATGCATAGTAAGAGGAAATGCGCTACAATTGATTATTAGCCGTCATCTATTCGCCATCAGTTAGCTAGTGGCGAAACGAACGAACTCAATGAGGTACAACCAAACTTGCTATCGTCTATCCGTGCTAGCTAACTTTGTTGTTGCTTTCACATGCAAAATTTTTCGTTAAGCGACCGGAACTCAAACATAGCGAGCGAGAAGTGGCGAATCGACGACGGCATGGCATCCTATGACACCCACAATGCACAAGATACTAATTCCTTATTAACAATAGGACAATTATCGGGGAGGCTCAAGAGGCCCACAACAAACACTACCGAGAAAATTATTCCCGGAAGTTTTCTCGTGAAGTATGTAACCGTGACATATATAACCGGCTGTTGATGAGCTCGGACTCGTTTTTAAGCAGTATTTCGGTTCATGACCAAAAAAAGAAAAAATATCAAATCGTTTTCCCCAGACAAAATAAACCTGCTGTTACCCTCTAAATCCGTTGTCAAAGATGTGACAAAGGAATAGTTTGAGGCCAGCGAAGATTCTGAAAGCGAAAACTAATTAACCAATGATAGTGTACACACATTTTATAAATAAAGGTAGTCAATATATTTAAATAGTAAATTATTGGCTAATATATATATTTTATTAATATAACCTATCTGTAATACAAATTATTTCAATTTTACATTTGATAAACAATTTTGAGTAGATAGAGGCAATAAAATATTTTTTGCCGCATAAAACTTGAAAATCTACCTATATGCTGTGTTTCCAAGATATTTTAACGCCCTTGAGTCACAAGTATTTACAAGTATATTTTATCAATCATACCGATAATGTCATGTATTAAAAGAATTAAAAATGAAAATGAATAAAAAAATTAAATCAGCAAAATGAATAAAATTAAGTGAAATTAATGTTTAATTTTTGGTGTCCAACCCAGTTTTATCGATTATACTTGCGAAGAAGAGGAGGAATGTCTAATGTTAAAGTAAACAAAAATTGACGCTAGTAAGGAAAATAGGTTTGTAAAGGTATTTTTAATAAAATATTCAGTTAAAATATATTTAAATGGCCTAATATGTTTTGCAAAAAAAAAAGTGACCACGATGGCACAGAGAAGAAGTTTAACTTTTCCCCGAGTTGTGTGAATAACAAGCACAACCAATTTGACAGCTAACGAGCTTTGATTGAGATCATATTTATATGTAAACGTACTTTTATGCTTTGCCGTTCGCATATGTACACACATCAAATTTCATCAGTACCTAGTACTCACGCCTTTTTTTTTGTAATTTTTTCGAAAACTTGTGATGAGATATAATTAGTAAGGTGTAAAACATCGGGTTTTTGCAAGAATTTACATTTTATTGCAGATTCCGATAGAATACCTATACATGAATAATACTTGTACGGCACGATTTTTCTTTAAGGCGACAAACCCCTAGAAATGGGCGTGACAAATGGAGGACTAAAGTTAGAAAACGAAGATTTTATTGCGTATTTCGGCATAATATCGATTCGTTAACAATATTTGTTCCTTAACATTTTCAATGAAAGAATATTCTAGAAATGGGTGAGGCTATAATATTAAAACCAAAATTCAAAAATTAAGACTTTATTGTTTTGCCATAATATTTATATGGATTAAAAAGCCGTGGAAAGCTTAAAGGAAAATCTTGCTATACAAATATTATATCTGGAAATTTTGGCAAAAACCCGATGTTTAACACCTTACTAAATATATCTCAACATAAGTTTTCGAAAACAAATTACAAAAAAAATTTTGATTCTCACAAAATAAGCCCTCCCGCCCTAAAAAAAAATATTTAAAAATTGTACTCGAAAAACGCCCATTTTTTTTTAAACATGTTTTTTTTTTATAGAGAATTAACCAAGAAATACGATGGTACAATTTTTTGAATCCCCAATTTTCTGTACGATTGTATACTTATATCAATTTTGAATAAATATTGATGAATTCCTTAGCCACACTTCTCAAAAAATCTGAAAGTCCGGTACATACACAATATAAATTCTAGGCTTTATTTAAGAAAAATTGCCTAACTTCGACAGTTTTTATGCGATTGCAATAAATTAGGTATCAGTTTATTGAAAAATAGGTTTAATTTTAGACAGTACTACATACTTTGAAATTATGGAAATAAGAGTAAATAAAAATTTATTTATTGTTTTATTTGCCAGATGAAAAATGCCGACAATCCAAGTCTGATATAGATTATTATATACCACTTTAAAGGCCTATAAATCCTCCTCTCACAACATACTCGATCTTTAAAATTCAATGAAAACTAGTCACTCAAAAGCTAATAAATCTACAAACCCGTACTTCCTGACCTAAAATGACGATTCACAACCTCTAAATGCTTTAAAATAAAATCCATAAAAATAGGCAATAATATTTCTCATAAAAATTAAGGAAATTAGGGGGTAGGATCTTGAAATTAAAAAATAAAAATAAAATATAGATGGGCACCGGCTCCCTGAAATTGTGCATATGGAAACTGTGCATACGAAATAATGCATATGAAAAAAACCGAAATAATGCATACGAAAAAAACCGAAATAATGCATATATGCACAGTTTCGGTTGAAAACCG
>NW_016157092.1:23469-32594 GCF_001687245.7 Rhagoletis zephyria | reverse complement strand
AAAACCGAAATAAAGCATACATGCACAGTTTCGGTTGAAACCGAAATAATGTCTAAATGCACAGTTTCCATATGCGCAATTTCGGTGCCCCATGGGCACCCACTGTATATGCATATTTACATATGTACATATATACAATAACCACGAAAAAAGCTTCTCATTAAAACCATTTGCCGTTTGGACTTGGCGTAAAGGCTCAGTTACTCTAGACTTAACTTAACTTACTTAAAAAATCGGCAATGATTACTAAACACGTCTCCATAGCCAGAAGCGAAAATATTTTTTTTGTATTTTCCTTTTCAGCTGATTTTCACTTTGCCGCCTATAAAGGTCTGGTTATGCTTATTTCGCACAAGATCGCACAACAATTTCTACCACTGCAATTGAAATACCGCTTAGAAAATGTGAAGCAAAATCTAAACTCAACAGTCCGCTACGTTTTTACTAGTTCTGCTAATTTCTGGGCAATGGAGTACATACAAAGTTACAGTTTGAAATTTATGCGAAGTTATGCGAAGTATGTATGCATAATCAGACCAAAAGTCACATCTTAAAATTTCTAAAGAAACATATAAAGCGTTGGCCAATATATTAGGTTGCGTTACGCAAAATAAGTCTAGAGTAACCGAGCCTTGAAACTGTAGGCCCCCCTTTTGTGTGACAACCTCAAGGGGTATACCTACGGTGACCATAAATATATTTTGGAAATGCAGGACAATTTTTCAAAAAATGTACCTACATATAATTGCGTAGCATAAAAATAACAAAAATATACTACATATATACATTCTTCGTCATTTGAATAGCGCACCCTTTTTTTGATTTTCTACCATACAAAGTATGCTTGACAAAATGTTTATATGGAAGAAAATGCGCAGGGGATGTAGACGTAGAATATGCTATATTTTTATGAAAAGTTAATGAATATTAAACAAGCAAAAGGAAAACTGTACCTACTAATTATTATAACGAAGAGTGTATATTTCTTAATTATTAATCCAATTTTAAACTTTAAACATAAATCACATTTGCTTCATTGGTATTAATCTTTTAGTAATGAATATTTACAAAATTATAATAAGGCATATTACATATTACTTTACACGAAATATGAACCTCTGTAAATTAATTTTTTAGGCAATTTTTGGGTCGTTGAACACGAAAAAATACCCATGGTTTCAAAGAAGTGTTTTCGAGATTTGTTCGAAAAACGTATTTTTAGAACTTTTTCAGTTATTCCTCAATATCTCATGAAACGACCAACAGTTCGAAAGGTATTGATGGGCTCTTTGCAAAAATATATATTTTTTGTGCAGATTGTGTTCCGTAACATCTACATTTCTCATCAGATTTTCATTTACTGTAAAAAGAAAATGATTGAAATTTCAATTTTTCGATTTTGGTCGCTTGTAACACTAACAATTTTCATTGAAATCGGCAAAGTAATATATTTTTGTAAGAGGACTGTAGGTCGCTTGTGTTGATTGGATAATTTTTTCATGAGATATTGACGAATAGGTTCGAAATGTACCAAAAACACGTTTTTCAAAAAAATTACGAAAGCCCTTGTTTCAGAGGAAAATTGGCTTAAAAACTATATTTTTTCTTAAGCGATTACCACAAAATTTGTAGAACAGTGTTATCGATATATTTGATGCTGGTCTTCAATTTCTCGTCATCCATTGTTCATAACCGTACAATATTTAGAACGCATTGACTAGTTGAACCTTCAAAACCAGCTTACCCTTATGTAGTTATCAATTAGTTATCGACACTGCTTTTATTTCGATTAGGAAAAGTTAATTTTAAAATATCGAAGAAAATGCGGGACAAAGGCAGNAAAACTACGCAGGACAGACCTTTAAATAACAGTACGGTCCTGCAAAAAACAGAACGGATGGTCACCGTAGGTATACCACAAATCACGGACCACAGATGTCAAATTATTTTAACACGTACTCTTATGTAGATAATTATTTTGGCGACGGCACGGCAGCACCGCGACTAGCCAAAAATGTAGCTGTGGCCAGATTAGATCTATTTATATTTTTCAAGCGACAGATAAGATTCTTCCTCTTCTTTTGTGTCAAACTCTAACAAATTCTTGATGTCGCAGCCGCATTCAAAAAAATCATATCGCCGTCGGCAAAGCGTTTAGATTATGTAGATAAAACCTGAATGTCGTGTCGTGTGGTGATGCCGTTTTCGATATGTTTAGTGCTTAAGCGCCATATATTTTTAGTTTTTACATGCGAAGTCGAAACATTTTAAATGAATGATGAAGTGGGGAAAACAGTCGGTGCATATATTGTTTTATTTTTATTTGATGTACCATTAAAAATTAGACAACGCCATAAATGACAACTCAAAAAACAAACAAGCGATGACTCTACTTATGGCACTGGTAGACAAGGGTGACAGGGATGTACGAAACTGTAGATGTGACGCCATCTGAAGGACCGAGGCACTCCTCTCTTCCTCTATGAAGGTAAATTATGTAATTGAGTGGTTAGGTATGTATGGATGGCATTGTTCACCAGGGTACGTACATTTGCACGTAAGAATACACTGGGAAAAAGGTTTAGTTATTATCACCAAGATACTAACCAAATGTCTTAGTTAGTTATGGCGAAATAAATATTTAATAATATTATTATTATTATTATAATAAATTAATAATAATAATAATAATAATAATAATAATAATAATAATAATCCCAACGGTGTTTACCCTCCATTCCCACCAGTATTTTAAATTTTTTGCGCCGAGTCACGATAGGCAGGAGTTTGTTAAGTGTCGAGATCTAAAACTGTTCAGCTACAGAACTAAGTTCATCAGCCGGTTTTATGTATTTATTTTAATGATTTATTTATTGAGAGAGCGGATCTGATATATCAAACGTGCTGGAATGAGAGTTAAAATCCTGGCATAAGCAACGAAGTGGGTCGTGCAATTCAAAATTAGTTTTACAAGCTTTCAGAAATAGGGGACAAAAGTGTCTTGATACCCGGGAGGGAACATTAAGGCTAACCTGTCAGTAATTTAACTATTAATATTGTACCAAGCATTTGCCTGCGGCTGGAAAGTGTAGGAAAATTAATAAGTTTTAATCGGCTCGTATAAGGTGGAAGGTTATATTGAGAATCCCAACAGAAAGTTCTTAAAGCAAAAAGTAGGAATTGTTTTTGAATTGATTCTATCTTGTCTGAGTAAATTTGATACCTTGGATTCCAAACCACCGAACCGTATTCCAGAATTGGCCTAACTAAAGTTGTAAACAGGGTTTTAGTGATATAAGGGTCTCAAAAATCTTTTGACCATCGTTTCACAACTGCAAGTACACCTTTAGCCTTGTTGACTGTCACATTAATGTGAAGATTAAAATTAAGCTTAGGATCCATTGTGATACCAAGGTCCACAAAATTGTATACCTGTTCCAGGTTATGGTTACCTATTATATAAGAAACTGGCAGAACAGCTCTTCGCGAGAAGCACATTACTTTACATTTCTTAAGATTTAGAGGCATAAGATTTACTTTACACCAGTAAGCNGTTAAAGTCCGGAATTTGTTTGAACCTTGTAGTTGGGATAATTGTTTGTTTGGCAATCTTTACAAAATCTCTGTCTTGAATAGAAAATAGTGTTAGTTAAATCAAATCATTCTTCAGTTAAATTACTTGCATCACGTAAAAATGTACTATTGTCAAAAAAGTTTGGGTTTGTCATAAATAAAAAAATGTTGTAATCAATGATAAAGCAAACGAGTTTTTAGGAGTTCAATTAGAAAGAGTTTCTTTATTTAATGTGAATTATGAACAGAGTTCATATTCGTTTATATATGTAATCAACATGTGTGCGATGGACGAAATCAACCTGAGAAATGGCACTAGTTTTTCATACAAAAGAGGAAAGGCAAGAGTTATTGAATACAAGATAATAACAGAGTTGTATCTGAAGTTACACATTTTTACATTATTTCTAGTTAAACTACTTTGATACTCTAACCATTAATTAACTAGTATTTAGAATAAAAAACGCATGTTTCGCTTGTTTATTATTATCTCTCTAGCGCAATGAATCCTGATCAAAGATCCGACGAAAAACAATAAAAATAAAAGACTTACTGGAGCAGTTTTCTGATTTGACATCATAGATGCATTTGGCTAATGACTTTTGGATATTTTCACGCGCTTCAAAAAATTTAAATTTAAATTGTATGGATCGGTACACAGCCACTTAAAAGGCGCTTCACATATATACAGTGGGCCACAGTTTATTTGGACCAGCACTTATCAAAAATTTTAGTCACCAATGAAAACTAAAAAAGATTAAAAATGATGTCAAAAATATTTATTCGACAATTTTTATAAGGCCATAAAAATAACAAAAACAAATAACTTCAGGACGAGCGCACCTAAAAGTTAAACATTCTAATAATAGAAATATTGCCAAAAATCTCCCTGCAAAAAATGGGACTAATCCGGGATGACTCCGGGAGCAATCGTAAAGGAGCATGCGACTAATACCACTTTTGATCTCTTTATATGGAATGAAGTGATCGCTTTTGTTCGAGCATGTCCTATGAAGAGACTAATTGTTCACCTTTATACCCGAAAGGGTATAAAAAGCGACTAATCACTTTTAAAAAATAAAAATAAAAATTTGCGCCAGCTGAGATTCGAACCGGGTTGCTCAGTTTTGTTAGGCGAATACTCTCTCTGTGTGCCAACGCCGCACATGAAATTTCATTGACTAAGTGCGTACATATCATTAAATCGTTAATAGTACCCGTTAGAGATGAGTTGGGGACCAATTGATCTCCAATTATACCCATAAGGGATGAGTCGAGACNTCAGATTATTGTTGCATTTCCACAATAAGTTTTCATTAAAAACGGCCTCAAGCTCATAAAAATTGTTGAATATAATTGTTATAAGGCCATAAAAAAAAAACAAAAAAGTGTTTATTAGTATACGTTAAACTTTACTGTGTCAAATATATATAATTTTTTTAGCGCTCGCAAAAATACAAATTTTCAATAAAAGAATATGTTTTGCGCTACTTCTTTTTATAAACAATTTATTACTGGAAAAGTGTATAATATTTAACCCAAAAAATTTGCAAGAGAGCATTGAATCGAGAGCGTAAATAGTGAAATTTTTACTAGCAGAAATTAGCTAGCAGAAGAAGAGCTGAAGAAGAACAAGGATACATGTCAAAAGCTGCCATTTGTTGAATTGGTTAAGCGTAAACAAAAGTAAAATCAGTGGAAATTAAAACATTAATGTTGTACTGGACTGTGAAAGTGCTTTTGTGTAAAGCAAATATATATGAAAACTGATTAATAAATTGTAAAATGTTTACAGCAGGAATGTCAAAACTGTGCAACAACTCTTCACTTGCAAGTTTTTACTAGTTTTGTGTTCAACAACTTTTTCTGCTGGTTTTCTCATCTCAATTTTACGCTCTTGCTGCAAATTTTTACTGGAGAAGTTACTATAAACTTTTTAATCAGATTTTTTAGAATGGTTTTGAGTAAGCAGTTTTGCAGCCCATTAAATTCTAGTAAAAAAATGCAAGTTCGGATTTAGTCCTAAATCGCATTCATTTTTGAGATTTTTTTTTGTTGAAGGTGTTTTGCATTTTTTCCATATAAATTATTTTCGAAAAACAATTTTTGTATGGAAGAGACTGCGTGAAAAAAAATTGCCAAAAATCAGTGGTAATTCCTAGCTACTTAAAACTTGCACTTTATTATGATAAAATTAATTGGGCTACAAATCTGCCCATTTCATAAAAAAAAAAAAAAATTGATGAAAATTTGCTGAATTTTCGCGAGTTTTGCACAAAGTTTGGGAATTATATTTTTATATTTTTTGTTGTTGATTGAACCATATTTTTTATACAAAATTGGCGGAAAATATTAGAATAAAAATTGTTGCATATATTGTAAAAAATTTGCTGTGCCAATACTTTGTTCCCGCAGTGTACCCATGAAATGCCCTAAAAAAAATTCCAAGTTAATTTTAACTATTATTTGAATGAATGCTAATGTTGGGACACTGAAAATCCCTCTATTTCAACTTTGTGCACTTAAAGACGAAGTTTAGCTAAACCACTTAATTCTCAGCCCAGGTTTTTTTGTGTTGTGAAATACATATATAAAAGTTATACGCTTTCGTTTTCATAAAAAGTTAGCGTGATATGTTCTTCACATAAGTCTTTTAGAAACATTGTGACTTTTTATTTATTTAATAACTTTCAACTGATTAATTAATGTAATAATTTAACAACAGGTTACTACTGAAACAGGGATAGTTAAGGCATTTTAAAATTTATTTCTTTTTTCCGATTTTACATGGAAAATTCCCTTTTCACTAATTTATAATAATAAATAACGAAAGAAGCAACTAAAAATAAGGTCATAGCTTAATTCAACCATGTAACAGATTCAATGTTTATATTAAGTTTAAAGACATAAGAGGAAGTTAATATTTAGTATGGCCGCCTTTATGGTCAACACATGTTTTTAGTCCCCTCCGCATGAATCGGCAAGCGTTTGGGTCACTTCTGGAGTACTTTTGGCCCATTTTATTGGAGTCCGCTCCGCATGAATCGGCAAGCGTTTGGGTCACTTCGGGAGTACTTTTGGCCCATTTTATTGGATATCTTCCGTTTTCAGAAACATAATTTATTCCTAGCAACCAAATCCATAGAATGATTTAACTAAAGTAACGCTTTGGCTCAACTTAGATGAAATCTGTCAGCTTTACTTTGTCTGGTTGCATTAAGTAAACTTTAGTAATATTGTAAAAAAACGGCTAAATACTAAACAAATTTTGTTGATGAAACTGACCTCTTTTCTCAGTGTATGTATGCATATATTGAATATTCCGTCTTAACTTCACTTTGCTAGATGGGTGCCTTTGATGACTTAATAGTGTATGCCAGTCGACCCAAGAAGATTAGGTGTCTCCTTTCTTGTCGCTTTCACTAGCCTCACATTTTCATTCACCCCTGATGATAATTTTTCACAATAAGAAAAAGAAAAATATAAAAGAAAAATCTTTAAGGTAATCTAATGCCAAGGTTGCGAAAAATCCAATGAAAATTAAAAGCAAACATTTATTTTCAGCATTATTAAATTTTCGTTTGACGCCGACTTTTTAAGTTGAAATTAATGAAATGATGAATAACCGTAGAAGCCAAGCTTATTTACCAAATGTTGAGTATACGCCGGTGTCTGTAAGCAAGCATCCGCACATACAGAAATATACGAAAATGTACGTATATTTTTACAACTACAATAGAAAAGAAAAATAGAAAGAAAGCAACACTGTGCCGAATTTAGATTGCAACACGTTCCCGCTTTTCATGCTTTTTTTCACAACAACAAAATTAGGAAATGTGAGGAATGAATAGATACGGGCCTCTAGAAACTTATGTATGGCGTGATTCCTCACACATAAAATCACGTATAGAGTGCGAAGAATTGGCGTGTAGAGTAAGCCGTCGGTGTGTTCATCTTACTACATACATATGTATATACAAAATCAAACCGTTAGGCATTCAACACCTTTCCATTTTGGCTTGCTATCCCTTGCCATGTTCGATTGTTATCTTTCCGTGCTTACAATGGATTATGTTGCTAGCGGAAATCAGTCAGTTGCCAAAGCCGACCCCACCTTATTCCATGCTTGCATTCGGCTTAAAAAATCACTGCTTGACGCTTGTCAATTTGCCTGAATGCCAGCCAATTTACGGTCTGGTATTGGTAAAGGCCGGAAGCCGCTGTTCCTCGCTATCTAATCGCAAAATCTTATTATTGTTGTTGTTTCTCTTTGATACATACAACCTCTCCTTTGTTTCACTGTTTTCGTTCCATAGCTTTAAAATCCTTAGAATTTGCAAAATTTCTCTGTGATTTATTACGCCTCATTGACGAGAGTTTACAAGAGACTTTGATTTAAATTATTCTGAGAATGTGAATTGAATCAACAACGTAAATATATTAGGGTTTAAAATTGTTGCAACTGATTTATAACGGAGCAGATAAGAAACCTTAGCGGTTAATGATATTGAAATATTTTGAGTGAACAGTGGAGGGACGAATGCAAGATACTACGGTGATTGATTCGGCCTTTCCAAACCCGTTACTACCTTTTTTTGGCATCTATAGGCGGTTTCTTCGAAAACTTGATTTTTCGAATATTGAGTAAACCGTTTTTTTAATCGAACAACCCGGATTATTAAATTCATTAAAATCTTAACCCCTCTCAATATGTTTTGAGTTCTCGAAGTTTTCAAGGCTTTTTCCAGTTTGAGTGAAACCTTCATGGTCTTATTCATATAAAATTAAATAGGTTTAAAGAGCTTTATAAATTGACGTTTTCATAAATTTTTCAATTTATAAACGTTTTATAAAGCTACTTTATTTTGTATGAATAAGGCCATAAACAGTTTTCTAATTAAAATTATATCCTAGTTTTTTTTGGGGGAATGAAAATTATATCATATTTGATTCCAATAAATGAATGTTTGGCGACTAAACGTTTTCGACTTGTTTGGCCGAGCTTCTCTTCCAATTCGTGTTCTGCTTCTTGATGTTGTGACACAAATGGAGATATCTGCACTTTCGCTCCACCTCCAAAGAAGTCATTTATGGCAGAAGTACACTCGAAGGCTCGCCATTGTCTGCCAAGGCGCAACCGCTATTTGAAAGAACTTGTTTGATGTTGCTAGGACCAGAGTTGAACCATCTACCTCCAAGCGGCAGTAGGCACATCTAAGCACACGGCTACGGTGGCAAGATCACTACTCAAATCCGAAGAAGGCAGAAAATATCCAATAAAGTATTAAACAAAAATTTAAATAGGACTACAGGTGAATTTTTCACCGATTTTAATTTATTTTACTTTTGACCCTAAAAAAAAAACTTTGAAATTATTTTGCGTCGTTGTTTTCTAAATAAAAGTTATACGCACTGTTAATAGTTTGACAGTAATTTTTATACCCGAGCGCACTTGTGCACAAGGGTATATTAATTTTGTTCACATAACGGTTGTTTGTAACAGCCAAAACGAATCGAGATAGATATAGACAAATGTATACATAAATGATCAG
>NW_016157092.1:3957-22735 GCF_001687245.7 Rhagoletis zephyria | reverse complement strand
ATCGGACTAAAATAACGGCCGCTTCTCATATAACGGTAAATTTCAGAAATGCTTGAAACTTCAATATTTCGAAATTGAAGGACGCTAATTTACTCAAAATTGATACACCCCGGCTTACCATCTAGCGGAAGGTTTCGGAAAGGTGAAAAAACATATTTAATACTTGCGCCGGGTATTTAATGTTCGGCTCCGCCCGAACTTAGACTTTCTTACTTGTTAATCATGACTTCATACCAACATAAGCATTTTAACTGTATGAAAACTATGTGAAATAAAACCGATTTTTTCTTACTTTAAATATCAGGAACCGGTTTGTTTTACAATATGCAAATTTTCGAATAACTCGAAAACCGGTTTTGGAAAAAATGTCACAGCAAATCGGAGAGTAATTGTGGTTGAGCCACTCTGCTGTACATACAGAGTTTAAGCTGTAAGCGGGAGTCTGTCTTAGAGCATTCGGATCGCTATAGTTATAAACAAGGCTGACAAAATCTATACAAATGCTTGAGCTTATTTTGCATATATTTGGCGATTTCGTTGGTTTTTGTGTATACATATTCATCTTACGTGCCGTGTACCCGATTGAAAGTAATTTCGGAATACTCTATTTAGAGATTCTTCTTCTCCTTCTTTATTGGAGCTGTAACCACCTAAGCGATTTTGGCCGAGTCCAAAACACAAACAGCACGCCAGTCATTTCTCTTCTGTGCTAACTGACGCCAATTGGAAATGCCAAGTGAAGCCAAGTCCTTCTCCACCTGGTCTTTCCAACGCAGAGGAGGCCTTCCTCTGTTACCAGCATCCCGGCCCGCGTTGTATATTTTCAGAGCCGAAGCGTTTCTGTCCATCCGACCGACATGGCCAAGCCATCGGAGCCTCTGAATTTTAATTCGCTGCACTATGTCTATATCGTTGTAAAGCTTGTCGTTAAATCGTCTGCGATATTTGCCATCACCAATGCGTAAAGGTCCGTAAATCTTTCGCAAAATCGTTGCTTTCATTGTCCATGCCTCCGTGCCAACCACCAGCACAGGCAGGATGAGTGACTTATAGAGTGTGATCTTTGTACGACGAGAGAGGACTTTACTTCTCAATTGCCTACTCAGCCCAAAGTAGCACTTGTTGGCAAGAATGATTCTCTGTTGGATTTCACGGCTGACATTATTATTGGTGTTACTGCTGGTTCCCAAATAAGCGAAGTCGTCTACTTTTTTAAACTTGTAACTGTCAACAGTGACGTGGGTGCCAAGACGCGTATGCTCTGACTGTTTGTGTGCTGACAGGAGATACTTCGTTTTGTCCTCGTTCACCACCAGACCCATTCGCTTTGCTTCTCTATCCAATCCCGAGAAGGCAGAACAGACGTAGCCCTTGTTTTTACCGATAATATCGATGTCGTCGGCATACGCCAGCAATTGTACGCTCTTATAAAGTATTGTGCCTGAGCGGTTCAGTTCTGCGGCTCTTATTATCTTCTCCAACATCAGATTAAAGAAATCACATGAAAGGGGATCCCCTTGTCTGAAACCACGTTTGGTATCAAACGGCTCGGAGAGGTCCTTCCCTATTCTGACGGAGCTGGTGGTAGTGCTCAACGTCATTTTACACAGCCGTATTAGCTTCGCGGCGATACCAAATTCGGGCATCGCAGCATAAAGGCAACTTCGTGCTGTCGAAAGCGGCTTTTAAATCGACAAATAGATGGTGTATGTCGATCCTATTCTGGCGGGTTTTTTCCACGATTTAGCGTATTGAGATACCTGATCTATGGTGGATTTTCCACACCTAAAGCCACACTGATAAGGGCCAATCAGTTCGTTGACGGTGGGCTTCAGTCTTTCACACAATACACTCGATGGCGATTTCTTATGGATTGGGCGGAGCACACTTAAACTCCAGTCGTCGGGCATGCGTTCATCTGACCATATTCTGCATACGAGCTGATGCATGCACCTCATCAGCTCCTCGCCGCCGTACTTGAATAGCTCGGCTGGCAGGCCGTCAGCTCCAGCAGCTTTGTTGTTTTTCAGCCGNTCAGCCGTGTAATCGCTATTCGTATCTCGTCATAGTCAGGCGGTGGGACAGCTACTCTATCATCATCGCCTGGGGACTCGGGTTCGTCTTCTTCACTACTTTCAGCGCTGCTACAATTCAGTAGATTATAAAAGTGCTCCCTCCACAATTTAAGTATATTCTGGACATCGGTCGCCATTGTTGTTCTTACAGGAATTCGCCCCTGTCTTGAAATCTTCCGTAAGTCGCCTAACCCTCTGGTAGAGTTTTCGGGCATTCTTCCTGTCGGCCAGCATCTCAGGCTTTTCGCACTCTTTAGAGATTAGTCGCACAATTTTTTGCAGGGAATCTCTAAAGACGGTATTGTAAATCGGCAAAATCGGACAATAACCACGCCCACCTCCCATATAACGGTAATTTTCGGAAATACGAAAACTGCGATATTGTGGTAACTGCTGAAGATTATTCACCCAAAATTGATATTTACAATAATTCTTAGACGAAAAATAAGAATATTATAAATTTTTGGAAAATGGGCGTAGCCACGCCCAATTATGGTTACATGTGTTTATCATGGTATCAAATATGAGATTGGCGCTTACAAATATGTTTGGCCGAGCTTCTCCTCCGATTTGTGGTGTGGGCCTTGATGTTGTCACACAAAGGGAAGGAACCTAGGGCATTCAATTTCCGGAATTTCGGGAAGCAAAAAAATCTAATCTCGGGATCCCGTGATTTTTCGGGATTTCAACTTTATCACAATTTTAGCATTTTGCAGTAGGTTCGCCTTTTCTTATCCACACAGTTTCATTGTCACCACATGCACTGTAGTAAAAAAGTCAGTAAATTAATATTTAAATATGTTTATAAATCATCGACTGATATTCGCCGCGTTAGGTTGTACGTACAGTGCTTTTGGTGATCTTCTTTTACTGCTTTTGTTTACGTTACTTTGTTTACTCTAGCGTATACATAAAACCTCTTATACATATAATTTTTCAAGCCGCGTGTTTCGTACTGAGTACAACAACTGGTGTGTGTTAATTATGCCCCCCGGGGTGCCCAACCTTGGGGATAACAGGTTTGTACCGTTATCCTCAAGTCCAACAAACAAAGGAAAAAAAACTCAATAATTAATCCATTTCCAGCTTTACCTACACCCCAAAAAGACAACCCAAAACATTTGTTAGCAAGTGCTATAAATTCAAATCGACCTCTTAATAAGTATTCGTGTTTCGCAGTTCACAAAACGCTAAAAAATATTAGCACTGAAATTGTAAGTATTTCGGAACTTAGTGATGGAAATTTATTGCTCTTGATGAAATAAGGTGTAAGGAGTAAATGTTACAAATTCTGCAATGGAATTTGAACGGCCTCTTTAATAATTATGCAGATCTCAACCCTTTAATCAATAAATTTTTTCCTGACATAATCGGACTACAAGAAACTCACCTCCCATATAATAAGACATGTTACCCACCCAATAAATACATGAGCTATTTCCACAACCACAACGCTTCGTGTGAACAAGGAATCGCTATATTCATTAAAAAATGTATTAGCCATAAGCAAATTAATGTAGCATCAAGCATTTCCTGTTTAGCTATAGAAGTTGACATTGGTTATAAATTCACCTTAATTAATTGTTATATACCACCACAACAAAGTTTTAGATCCGTAGATATAACAAATATTATAACCCTCTTTTCCACTCCAATTATTTTATTGGGAGACTTTAATGCGTGGAGTCCCTTAAACGAGGCCAGATAATAGAGGATATAATCTTATCACCCAACCTTATAGTCCTTAATGATGGCTCACATACACACTTCTCTACCCATAAACATTTGTCCCACCCTGACATTGTCCTCTCATCTCCTTCTATTGCACCCAAACTGAGCCCCGCGCACTCGACGACCTTCATAACAGCGACCATTTCCCCCTTGTAACCTCCCTTTCTTCTCCCAGCTTCTACCAAGTTAAAACCAAATCAAAATTCCTTACGGATAAAGCCGACTGGTCTAAATTCTGCTCCATTTCCACATCCATTTCAAACCTAAAACCCAGCTCTAGAAGCGTTAACGCTGAAGCTGCAAAAATAAAAACCATCATCCGACCAGCAGCGCACATGTCTATCCCCCAAACCAGTACAAAAAAATTTCACTAAAAACTACCAGATTTTTCCAATCTTCTTACTCTACTGAGGAATAATAAGAAGCTATTATGGACCAAATACAAGAAAGATATGGCTGAGATGAATCTTATTAGTTATTAAAAATCACGAAATACCATTCGCTGGAGAAATTAACCTCAAACATCAACCCTCTCTCTAGCCCTAAAAAGATTTGGGCTGACATAAAAACCCTTACAGGATCTCCCCCTTCCCACCACACGCCCGTTATACGCTCATCTTAAGGTCCGGTTTATTCGCCGGAAAGGATAGCAGAAGAATTTTCTTCAATTTGTTCACAGTATTTCCACTCTTCTAACTTTCACTCCAACTTTAACACCCTTAAAAACCGCATTATTACAGACATTTATGACAACTCCTCCCCCTCTCCTTATGCCCTAGCAATAGAAGAACCCATTTCATTAGATGAATTTGAATCCACAATCCGTATGTCCGGAAAATCTCCAGGCCAATACAAAATATCCTACCCATCCTCAAATACCTTCCCAGTGACATCAAAATTCGTTTAACTTGCTTGTACAATAATATAGTCAATACCGGTACATATCCCTAAGCCAAACAAACCACCCTCACTCATACCCAGTTATAGACCAATATCCCTTCTTCCGTGTATGTCAAAAACCTTGGAAAAAATTATTGCTACTCGTATTACATATGTGGTTTTTTTAATAAACCGCAAGTTCGTTACGCGAGTTAACAACCACAAATCAAGTATTTATAATCATTTCAACGGAATACCACAAGGCTCTCCACTCTCTGTCACTTTGTTTATAATTGCATTCAACGAACTAAGCTCAATACTAAAAACCTTTAACCATGTCGTACATGTTATGTATGCAGACGACGTTCTTATTTTTTCAAAAATGAAAGACTTGACACAAATACGAAATACCTTCCTTCTCATCCTCAATAAAATATCCAATTGGGCGCACACGTCCGATGCTAGCATTTCTATAAGCAAATGCTCAACCTTCCACCTATGCAGGAAGCATAACTGTTCCTTTCGCTCCCTTTCCCTACATAACACACCCATTCCCCATTCAGATACCTTGGAAATACTAGGTATAATATTTGATAAGCGACTTAGCTTTAAGCATCATTGTCAATACGTTAGAGCAAGCTTATTCTCTAGGCTAAATATAATTAAATATTTGTCATCCAAACAATGCTTTGTACACCCTAACACGCTTACTAATTTTACTAAAGCATTAATATTATCAAAAATAGAGTACGGACTCTCAATATATGGAAATTGTGCAAAAACACATATAAAACTTATACACGCACCATACCATACGGCGGCGAGAAGAAGTATACGAGCATTTCCAACATCCCCAGTTCGAGTTGTGTTAGTGGAGGCCGGATTATCTGACATAACGCACCGAGCCAAACATTGCACCATGATGTTGATTCCCAAGCTGCTGTACTGCAGCAATAAGTTGTTATTTGACAAAATTAGCTCAACAACAAAACATCGAAACAGAAAAGCTCCGTCTACATTGTCACGCTGCCTTTTCCTAATCAATTAGCTACATTTAACATTAAAGCCCACACCAGTTCAAACTCCAGCGCATCCACCATTTTTGATCCCAAAACTCTCTATTATAAATGACCTACACAAGTATCCCAAAAATTGCAACAGTACATTGGAATATAAGCGATTTTTTAACGAAGCTTTAAAACCATTTGAGAGCTGGGATATCTTATTTACGGATGGATCAAAAACTGACACCAACACTACGTTTGCTGTGACAAACAAATCTGGTGTCACCATCTCCGTCGGTGCCTTGCCCCCGTACTGTTCAGCATTTACAGCCGAAGTAGCTGCTCTACTCGAAGCGGTATTATATGCCTCTCATATAAAAGGAACGCACGTGATATGCACTGATAGCAGATCTACAATGGATGCTATACTAAGCCCTAAAAACGACTCTCCCTTGTTAGAAAAAAAAGTAAGTGCGCCTGGGCCACACTGGAGAAGTGAAACTTACGTTACTTATCTATTTTGTCTCATAACCAATGTATACATACACACATCTGCTTTTGCTTAAGGTTATATTTTTTCTTTTTATATCTAGATCCCTACCTCTGTTCATCTTAATAACATTAATTTTTTTCTGTTTTTCCATTATCTTCATTTTTATCTTTGTACTCTATCGATAACAAAATCGATAACAACGTCCAACAAAATATCGATAACCAAACCGATAGAAATATCGATAAAAATTTCAATAGCAACATCGATAATACCATTGGTAGCAAAATCGATAAACACATCGATAAACAAAAACGATAAGTATCGATAAAAAAATCGATAAATATCGATAACAATATCGATAAATATCGATAACAAAATCGATAAATATCGATAACAAAATCGATAAATATCGATAACAAAACTGATAAATATCGTTAACAAAATCGATAAATATCGATAATTAAATCCATAAATATCGATAACAAAATCTATAAACATCGATAAATATCGATAACAAAACCGATAAAAATATCGATTATTTCATCGATAAGTCTCGAAAATCCCGAAAATCTCTATAATCCCAAAATAGTTCCCAGATTGGTTCTCTGTGTCTCTCTATATATCCTTTCCTCTTTAATTACCTTTATTTTAATCTTTCTTCCCCAATTTTCATCTTTACTTTTATCGGTATCCTCATCCTCCTCTCTGTCTTTACTTTTATGTTTATCATTTTCTTCAGCTACATATTCCCCTTCACCTTTGCTCTTATATAAGTAAGTGTTTAAATTTACCTTGGTCTTCATTTTTGCCTTTATCTTTACGCACCTTTGTTTTTGTTTTTATTTTTACCTTTGCCTTTATCCTTTTCTTTATCTATGTACGTACTCACCTTTACTTTCATTCTTGTATTGGTCTTTTTCTGTTATTCTTTAACCTTTTATTTATTAGCAAATTTTTGTTAAATTAATACCATATGCAAAAATACTATGCACAAAGAATAGGCTACGGAATGGGCAAATTTCCAACACAATTATAAAATTTTTAACCCTGCCGGTGAGCGTACTATCTACCCTACCGATGTGGCTAGCAGTTCCACTAAACACTTTACTCGCCTCAGAATTGGACACACAATCGCAACCCACGCTTATCTTCTTACTGGAACAAGCGCACAACCTTGCCCCCTCTGTGGATTCAACAAATTAACAGTATCTCACCTTATTGACGACTGCTGAGAACTACAGCACATCCGATCCTCTATTTTCGACGACTCTAAACCTTCCACCCATCTTAAGATTGCTAACTCCACTAACATTAATTTAATTTCTAGATTCGCTGGTATCTCCAAACTTAGTATCGAAATAATGAAGTAATCTACTCCTAGTTATTACTAAAATATAAGCATACTATCGATTTAATGTATATCTAATTTTATGATGTATTTAAGCCGAAGGCCCTGGCAGCCAGTACTTTACATGTAAGTGTAGCAATTATTTATAATTGTTTCTCTTGTAAAGAAATAAAAAATAAATATGTTTATGGTATTCTTAAATTGTTTTAATTTTTAATTGATAAGCTCGAGGCACAGAAAATACATAAAACACAGGTTTCAGTTTGTTAATTTTTAATGTCGATATTTCGACCTCAATCTGAGGTCATCTTCAGGACTGTATATACATCTCGAATCAGTCGATGTAATAAGATTCTAGATCACGGGATTGAATGCCATAATGTAGATATATCTTCATTATAACCAATTGAACACAACAGCTTTCCAAAACAAGCTACTTAGAAGTCGGCAAGCCACTTGAAATTTGCAAACTAAGTACTTGAAAAAAAAAACAAGTATGAGGATGGGCTTAAATCGAACATTTTACTTGCTTGTATCGATCCAAGCCAAGTGAATATAAGTAAATGTAATTATCCTTGCTACAGTACTCTGCTGAAGTATACTGGCACATATCTACATATGTATGTATGTACATACGTAATTTTCGCAAATTGTATATTATATTTGTGCTGACTCGGTAAAATTACAAAACAGCTTTGTAAAACTGCTTAAATATGGGAATTATTTGTATTAGTAATTAGAAATCTTCTAAATGCACATCCATACATATGCATATACAAATATACATAATTGTTTAAAATAGTAAAAAGAACTATAGAAACCACTATAACCATGAAGCTTAAGTCCATTAAAGCATGCAAACAATACATTCCTTCATATGTACCCAGTAGAAAAATTAAACAGTTTGACTGGCTAGTTCCGCACAAAAAAGCTTGTGATTATGTTCGCACTAGTGTGAGAGATACTCTTAGCTCGACAGTTTATGTGTCTTGATGGTCCCAAAAAAGAAGTTGGGCCCTGATGGTGCCCAACACAACAACTGTCCCTGTTCAAATAATTTAGGCTGTTCGAGTTTAGGACTACGCGACGGTAACCGGTTGGTCGAAAGTGAGCGGTTAGTCGAATTCGAGCAGTTAATCGAATAATTGCTATTCGACTATCAACCGACAAAAAGTCGCTAATCAACTAACCGAGCTCTAGTTTGTACACAAACTACAAATGCGACGAAACCATTAAAAATCCGAAAATCCAGCGGAGAGCTTTAAGTAATATCCGAAGATAAAGCAAGTTTTAATTAAAGATTTTGTATAAAAAAACCAGTTGTTCTTAGAAACGTAATAAAAATAAATAAAATAACATTAGAAATATTTATGTATATCAGAAGATTAATTAATTAATTAGTTGTTGAGATTTTCAAAGTTTTGAATTTCAAAACTTCCTCAAAATAATTTTAAAATAGCACACCAAGCAGCTTTTACTTCTAGCTCAGATGTTTTCATTTTGTTTTGTTTCGAGTCTAGATTTCATTAAAACATTTTTCGTATAAAAAGAAAGGAATGAATCCGAATCAGAATAACGTTCCGGTTTCGGTTTCGGTTTTGCCAATTGTATCGGTTTCAGTTTTGGTTTCGATCTACAAATTTAGTTTCGGTTTCGTTTTCGTTTCGGGTGTGGAATAAAAAAATGAAAACAAGTTTGGCAAAAACATTATGTATTTATTAAAGGCTTTCAAGGCTTGCTAAATTTCGATATTAAATATTGTGATTAATTTTAATTCTTATAAAGAAAAAACCTCTGAATCACTCATACGTTGCAAGTTGCCTATCAGCTTGAAAGCAATTTTCCTTTCAAGACCATAGGCAATTTTTCGTTCAGTTTCAATAGCTGATCGATCATTGCTTTGGGAAGTGAGCTTTTGTTTGCACCACAGTATATGCTTATTTGAAAATTAATACGTGAAATATTGTGGATGTATAGGATTTATTTGTCATTAACCCATAGGCAGCTACTGATGCAAAAGTACCCACAAATGTTTGTTGATATATTTGACATGTAAATTTGAACAGCAAAATTCGTAAAAAAATACTAATAAAACAAAAAGATTTTTTATTACTACGTGGGAAGTGGGCGTGGTTATTGGCAGATTTCGCCAAAGTTTAACACTAACCTAACTTAAACCAAAGGCAACTTCGACACCGACTTTCGTTAAAATATCTAAATTTTGTTCGAGTTAGCGTGTTTACAAACAGAGAGGGCTGAACTAGTTCATCTCGTCATTCTGAATATTTTGGTATATATGTATGCATATGTGTATATATGTACATACATTTTATACGGTTAACAAACGCGCTATCTGCATAACCCGTCTTTACTTGTATTAATTAATGCATTATCCTCTTTCAAATGTGAATAAGCGGCTGAACAAATACATACAAATTTCGCGCATTTGAAAATTAGAGAGTTCTACCTTAAGCTAAGTAATATTTGTTTTACCGCCTAATCGATGGGACCATTTTAAAAAGTCAGCCCACCATTACTCACTCAAAGTTGTGTTCGGAACACGGCTGGACTTATGTAGGAACTGCATCCGGTTATAATCGCTTACGCTTCACGCTTGATTTGCTTGGAATTTTGTTTTTCTCGTTATTTTATTTTATGTGACTTGAAAATATTTTTCACTATAAGAAAATATTTAAATTGGATTTCGTTTGGGTTAACGAAAACGACAACTGTGAAAAAATATCAACCAATACATTCAAACAAAATGTCAAACAAGCATATTTACATTTTTTGTTTTGGCTATCTGCATTACTGTATACTGTGGTTTGCACAAAATTGTGTGTTTACTAATATATGAAAAAAAAATATATAAAGATAACCCTTACGTGTGACAATTAATATTTGTCGGTTTTTTTTTTTGTGTCAGACAAATGTGGGAATGGGATCGACGGCATCATGAAACGAAAATTTGCTATCAAGTTGCGTACATACAGCCTACGTCCCATTTTCAATACCAATCTACCTTGGGTAAAGGGCAACCTACATACCAAATTTCGTTGAGGTATCTCAATTTTTGTTTGAGTTATCGTGTACGCGGATGGAAGGACAGACGGACGGACAGACATGGCTTAATCGACTTCTCTTTTCATTCTGATCATTTATGAATATATTGGGCTATATCCATCTCGATTCGTTTTGGCTGTTACAAACAACCGCTATATGAAAAAAGTTAAAATACCCTTGTGCACATGCGCGTTCCCCCCTAAAGCTAATAACCTCAAATACAATCTGTATCTTAAAGCTAAGAATCCAGCTCTCAAGGAAATTATAAGAAATATTTATTATAATTTCTGTTGCTTGAAAAAGCGCTTTGCTTTTGCTGTAAATTTTCATGAGGGAATAAATATACGAGCATTTTTTTTCTTGAGAGCTGCAAACTGATTTAAGAAATTTTGGTAGAAGAAAATTTCTTTTCCATTTCTCGTCCGTCGTTTTTTATGAATTTTTCGTTTTTCTTGAGAGTTCAGTTAATTTTTTTGGTATTTGAAATATTAAAAAAATTTAGCAATCGTGAAAAATCACCATCTCTATCGAAAACCAGAAATCGAAAAAATGAACATAGAAGTGCAAAAATTCATGGAATCAATAAATTTATTTTTACTGAATTTTTTTTTAAATTTTTTATTAGGTACTTTTGAAAGTTAAGTGCATCTTGAGTTTATAGAACTTTTTATTAAACAAGTAGTTTTTAAGGAAAGAACACAACCGACTTCAATTCTCATATTCAAATTTAGGGGTACCGTTAATTTCTTCATGATCCAATCATCGGATCTCTAAAACAAATTACGGGGCGAACCTTGAGGTACTATCTTTCTAATAAAAAAAAGCATTATTGAAAACGGTTCACATGGTCCAAAGTTATGTATTCCGGCGAGAAGATAACCTCCCTTTTTTTTGAAGTCGGGTAAAAGCGTTTGAGTTCTGTTAATCTGTAAATAAAGTGCAGTTTATGAATTTTAAAACGTTTATTTATTTATTACATACTGTACATAAAACTTGCATAAATGTATTTTAAAGAGGGTATTATCTGAAGCAAATTTTCAGTATTTTCTGGTGATATATCTTCAGAAATATAAAACCTCCCCTAAAATATATTCCTGGGTGCGCCCCTGGCTGCACCTAATAGTAGTAGGCTGAATACGGAAATGAATTAGAACAAAAGTTTACGGGGTGTGCATAGCTCGGTGGTTAGGGTTTCTGAATTTGCAAATCGATGATGCGGGTTCGATCCCTGCTTAAGTCTAGAAAAAGAAGTCTCGTGAGGAGATGTGGTAATCTCCGAAATAGCTGCAACAACTTCTACCGCCTAGGCTTTGTTGCTTTTTCCAGTTCTCCTTTAAAAAAATAATTCTAGAAATCGATTTACGTGGTCGAAAGTTATGCGGTAACATACATGAAAAAAAAATATTCCCACGAATTGATAACCTTTCTCCTTCTTGTGAAGTCGGTTCAAAATAAAAATTTAAGTGTGTCATTCACAAACAGTTACGCCTTTTTCATTGTTTCTTTATTTAAAGTTTTGTTGCATTTTGATTATCAAGTAACCTGAGCGGGGACGAATATTTTTAGATAGAGTGGGTACAATATCAAAGAAATACCGTTCGCAAAAGAAAACAAAACGGCTTACAATATTAAAAAACAGCTTAGGTGGTGGCTTATTATTTGGAACAAAAACACTTTGTTTCAAAATTACCCATTTACATGATGAAGATAATATATACATATGTGTATAAGGAACACGCCACGCCAATATTTAATTATGCAATTTTGAATAAAATGACTGTGTATGGTGTTACGTGGCGTATACGTTACATACCCAACAACGGCTATATGAGCATGAGTGGCTGTTCTTACTTTTTTTTAACCGACTTCATAAAAAGTAGAAGGTTATAAAATCGTCGAAATATATATATATTTTTTATCTATGTTACCGTATAACTTTGGACCACGCTAACCGATTTCTACAATTCTATTAAAGGAAAGGCGTTACCTCGCAATTTGGTCCCATACTAATTTGCTTTAAATCCGATCATTGCGTCATGTAGAAATTAAAGATAATCTTAAATTTTTATATGTGAATTGAAATCGGTTTTGTTTTTTGATTAAACATTACTTGTTAGTATATACTTATTAAATTTTCATATAAATAAAATTTCGCAATAGAATCTTGTTCTTTATTCAAAACTGAAGAGAATACATACGCTAATCATTTTCGACCAAAAACACATTTTTGTCGAGAAATGCAACAATTTGTGAGATTTGCTCATACACAGAATTAAATCGCTCAGCAATCTTCGTCGGAAGAAAGTTCGCTGTCAAAATTAAAAGACAGTGCAGTATACGAGATTTCACACAACCGAAGCGGCGCTACCGTCGCACAGTGGTCAATAAATGGGACTTAATGTTCATAATTCACTGGAGCCTTCATTTCTCAACCAATTTGATATTTTTTTTTTAAGAAAGCTAATAAATTTGCAAGAGAGCCCAATTTTCGAATTTTTATTTGTTTATATTAAATTTTTTAGTGCAAAGTGCAGAAAATGCGCCAATTTTGAAGAAAACCGATTCTCCTGTTCCAGCTAATAAAATTTTCATAATAAAAATTAGTTAAATACAATTGTAGAGTTCTCCTAAAACAAAAAAAAAAAACAAAAATTAATAAGTAATAATTTGAAATGTTATAAAAAAAATTTGTACCAAAAGTATTTTTTTTTTGTTTTTAGTTTTTATAAAAATGTTGGGTATGCAGTTTCATAGACCACTAAATTTTAGTATAACAAAGTGCAAGTTGTAAGTCGATAAGAGTTCGCGTTGATTTTTAATAACATAACAAACGCTTTTATTTCCCATTTACCACGCAGATGGGCTCGAAATGTTAGCAAAGAAATTATTAAAAATCAACGCGAACTCTTTGCGACTTGCAACTTGGACTGTATTATACTGAAATTTAATGATATATAAAACCGCATACCCAACATTTTTATAAAAAACCAAAAACAAAAAAATATTTTTGGTGAAAATTTTTTATACCTTTTCAAATTATTACTTTTTAATTTTTATTTCATTTTGGGAGAACTCTCAAACTGTTTTTAACTAGGTTTATTATGTATCTTTTCTTAACTGGAGCAAGAGAATCGATCTTCTTGAAATTGGCACTTTTTCTGCAGTTTGAAAAAAAAAAAATATTATAAAAAAATAAAAAATTGGGCTCAACTGGTCTCTTAAAAATTTTATTAGCTTTCATTTAAAAAAATAATTAATCAAATTGGTTGAGAAATGAAGGCTCCAGTGAATTATGAATTATGAACATTGAACTGTGCGTCGTTCACAAAATCAGTTGTCAGTGAAAAAGTAGCTTTGTTTCTCCACTTTTCCAAGCAGTTAGTTATTAGAAATAAACAGAATGGGAAAATTTGGGCATAAATATTTTCGATTTCGTATTTTAAAATTTTTTTAATTGTCATTAAGCTGATGACTAATTTCGTTTCGGTTATGTTTTACTCGGCGAAATGTTGCGACGAATATCACCTTACGGCGTCGCTCCGACCGACGAAATTCCCTCAGCGATTTCGTTTCCTTATACTTTTAGCGTACTTTGGGACAATAGTTTCCATAAGATTAAAGGGGCAGTTAAAAGCATTTTGACGGGATATATCAGGAATCAGTGCCGCCCACTTTGACGCACTCTGCGCTAGTTCAGAACTAGTTCAATTTGCTGCAGGGCGGCTATGTATCTAAGTCTGCAGACATATACTGAAATCAAGTAGCCAGCATAAATGTTCTTTAATCTCACCTCCGATCATTACTGTTTGTGGCTAAAGTAAATTCAAAAATAGTAACATAAAAGCTAATTTGTTGACATATCACCCCAACACCCAAAACCATGCAAGCAGATTCCCACCTACAATTTTCTAGCATGTTGTGTAATTGTTGTAAAAAACACCAAAACTACATAAAAACTAATATGTGCAACCGCTCCCATGTAGGCACATCCCCACGCATACATATCTCTGTGTGTATGTACTTATTATATTTCAAACGAAGTATTTATGTTAGTGTGTATGTATGTGGCAATATTTGTGAACCGACTTGCTAAGTAAACTCATTACTTATGTAAACAGGGAATAATTGGCAATGATAAAACTTTTTGAAACTATTTGAAAAGTAACGAAATAATTGAAAATTCGCTTAAGCACATAACTTTCGTTCCCTGGGTACATTTGCTAATCTCCCACCACTTTACATGTGTATTTATGTACGATTGTTTGCACTCAATTGTCATTTTCTGCTCATTTCATGCAACTTTCCACGAATCTGTTGCACTCTACCTTCCTCTTCACTTTCACTCAAAGCTACTTTGCTGCTTGAAGATATTGTAAGGGCAGTAACGTATATGAACTAGAGATGGGCACGGGCCGGGCTTTTGGCTAAGCCCGCGGGTACGGGCCGCAATATTTGCTGTCAGCACGAACTCTTGCGTGCATGGGCGTTCAGTAAAATTTCATAAAAGTACGAATAAACACGAAAAAGCCCGTTGCTAGTACTACAAATTTAGATAAGCTTTTGTTTTTATAAAAAAATAGTACATATTTAAACCTCTTTTGATAAGAGAAAAGAAAAAAGGAAATATTTGGAAACCGATGGAAAAAGTAAGATACTTAGTAGTTTTGTTTACATATCTACATAAAACACCTTCCACTTTTTTTACTTCCCAAAAAATATATTATAAAAATCTTTGATGTAAAAAATTGTTTCGCTTAAGTAAATATACATACATAAACACAAAATTAAAAATATGTACATATGTATACATACAATAAAAACTGGCTCTTTATTTGCGGGCTGGGACGTGTCCCGTCGTGCCGGGCCGGGCCCCACTAAAATTCTTAAGGTGCGGGCTCGTGCGTGTTTTTGAAAGTTGATTTTGCACTCGTGCCGGGCCGGGCCTGAAAATTTAGGCCCGTGCCCATCTCTAATATGAACCCACTTCAATGAATTTAGAATGAAGAAGTGAGATGGAGGACGTATGTACTAATACAAACCAGTTACAAGTTCAGCAAAGCAAATAGGAAAGTGATTAGTGGGTATTAGTAAGGAATATTTTAATGGATTTTGCCTCAGCCACTTATGCACACATATATAATTACTCGCAGAATGGGGGTGTAAAATGACAACAGGTAAAGAAAAAGTCCTAATGGAAGCGTTTGCTGCGTTTGATATTGTTATCAAAGGTGGTCGAAATTCGGTAATATGTCTCTGTGTTCGTATGGAACAGAAGCTTATGTCGAAAGGTGGCTTTTGTATAATGCGGCATTCGCAGCACACGATTGCGAATGGCTCACTGGCGCCGAGCCGTTGAACAACTAGTTCCGATACTAGCAAGTCAATATAGTTATTAAGTCCCATCAAAAAATGTATTGTCGTTTAAAGAATGAAGGGAATGCCGCATGCATTCAAGAGAGACCAGAGGCAGAAACTGCTGCTAATACCGAAGCCCACCAATCGTTAACCGAGCCGCACTATTTCCGCCCACTCTGCATCCTAGATTCTGCGGGTAAGATCACATTGAAGAGTCCGGTGGCGTAACACCAAATCAATACAACTTCCGAAAAAATGGGTCAACTGTTGGCGACATTAAATTGGTGAAGAATATGGCGGAGAATGCCATTAAAGAATATTGTATTATAGTGATACTGGATATTAAAACTGCATTCAACTCGGCATCCTGGAAAAATGCTCCAACAGCCTGAGAAAAGTTTTCCGTTGCCCTGTATGTATTTCGCTAGAATCATCGCCAACTACTATGATAGGAGAGTGCTACAGTAAAATATTCATGAAGGAGCCAAGGACACTTAGTCCTACATACGTGCTTTGGCATCTATATATAATTTCGCAGGCCTACAGACAATATGCCTCTTATCGAAACACCAATTTCGATGCACTGGATGAACTACCACTAGGTTCGAAAAAGAAAATTGCAACAAACAAAATTCTGTCAAACTGGTAAAGGCGATGGGAAGAAATTACCAGTGGACATTGGACCTACCGTTTAATAACAAACCTCGAAGCATGGATAATCGTCCTCATAGTAAGGTATATTTTCATATAACCCAGTTGGTTACAGGGCTTTAAGTCTTACCTAATATGCTTAAATCTGGAAGAAACGGACACATGTGGTATCTGCCAGAGGACGTCATTCTGTGGGAAAGTCTAGATATACTTCAATGCTCAGAAAACTGGAATGCAATTTCCAATGTAGCAGCAAGAATCATGAACACGCTCAGAAGAGCTGAACAAGACGGAAGACGGTAAGTCAAACCAGTATCTATAAGGGTTGTATGAAATAACCAGAGTTAGGATCTTAAGGCACTGACTTCAAAAAAGGCAAAGTTTTGAAAAAAAGACAAAAAATGGCAATTAATTTTTAGTTTATTATGTACACACTTTTTTGTACAATGTGCATGTCCAATTAAATATATAAAAAACAAGTAATTTCTGGTAAACAAAAATATATATATATATATGTATATAATCCACTTATTGGATCTAAACCAGACCACCTCTGATAGACTACCTTTCCGATGCAAAAAGAATTATCGAAATCGGTTGACGTGATCCAAAGATATGCGGTAACATACATACAAAAAAATATTCCGACGAACTGATAACCTCCTCCTTTTTTGGAAGTCGGTTAAAAACATAACTTAAGTAAGCGCATTTTAAAATTCTCGGACAATAGCCTCATGCGATTATCGCGCGGCATTGATTTGAATGAACTAAAACTCCTCTCAACATCTACAGATATTAATGCTGCCCAATTCAAAAATTCCACTTCATGTATAGCTGCCACAGACTTTTCACCATTCACAACGCCAGCAACTTTTTTTAAATTCGCAGACAATAATTCGCTTGGAATACCACGTTAAATTTTTCCAGTATTATTTTGGCTACTGGCCCCCTGGCCTGGTTTAAATTGTTTTCTATATTCTTCAGAACTTCCAATACATTATTAATAGGCTCACCTAAATATAAATCAAAAAATTAAAAATCTTAAAATACATTCATACATATACGAGTATGTATAAGTATAGAAATAATGCGATACCTCGTTTCTGAAGCATTTTGAAAGCATTTCCCTCGCTTACTAAAAATCCAAAATTAGCCTGAATATAAACCAACTCCTCTCGAATTTCCTCATTTGTCGAACTCTGCTGTATTCCATACGGTATTACACCGCCACTATTCTTGACCTATATGTTAGGAGGGTTCTGCTCTTGAGTTGGTCAGGCGCCGCGAAACAAGCGGGTATTGGCTAGTACTATTAGTACACATCAGAATACTTTTCAGAGGTTGTTAAATTCAACGCCATTTTTTTTAAGTTTTTTTTTTTTAACTGTATATGCATGCTTTTCATTTTTAAATAATTTTAATGGTGAGTTTATTTATTATTAAGTGCATATTTTTTTAACTAACCAAATTGGTGTTGCTTTTATGGAAAATAATATGATTGCAAATACATTTTGATCAAATTTATAGTGTATCAAAATATAAAATTTGTTGCCTTAAAATAATTTTTTGAAAGCCCGTAAAAATATTCAAACCAACGGCAACGTTTGAATTTCAAGTTTGTCAGATAAGTAGATCCTCATCGTGTTGGATGAGGCTTAAGTGGTGGTTTAAATCTTTCTTCGGGGGGCTTCAAACCAGCACGAATCTAGAGGGAAGCTCCGTATGGAGATTGGTGGACCACCCGTCTGCGTAACTTTGGGCGTCGTGTTCCTCCAATTATACATACGGAGAGGACCGTACCGACGATTCCCCCACGCTCGTCCTACCCAACCCTTCTCTCCCATCTTTCCCTATCCTTTCCCCCCTAATCCAGGGTGTTATGCGTCACCGTGCCTATTGGATGGTTTGCAGCCAGGGGTATCCGGCTGTATTCTAACGGCGCTCTCCTGACACCGGGTCACCTCAGAATGACCTTGCCACGGTGGAGGGGACCGCCGTGGTCGACGTCTCCCTTCTCCCCCCACTAATGTAGCGATGGGCAGTAGCCATCCCCAGAAGCACATTAGTGCATCAGAAAGGTACTATCGTACCAGACGGTCAGCCCTCAGAATCCTGGAGAGACTGAGGGATAAGAAGCCAGAAGAACTGACCGCAGAAGAGCTGGACTCAAGGAATTGGG
>NW_016157092.1:0-3932 GCF_001687245.7 Rhagoletis zephyria | reverse complement strand
CCAGGGCTGTGATAGACCGCAACTCACTTGATGGTGCAATATCACCACAGAACTGGGACCTGGTCAACAGGCGACTCTGGGCCGTCTATAAGGAGGTTCTAGGGGAAAACCCAGACCGCGTCAAACTGACAAGGTGCGCGGACCAGAGATCCGTCGACCTATACACCCTGGCCATCAGTCGCGTAGGCGAGGTCTGGCCGGGTGCACGCCTTGAGGCGATAAAGCGGGAAGACATTCCCAATCGGCCCAGATCCAGGGCCTGGATTCCAGACTTCCACACCGACCCACAGGAAGTGCTGGAATGGATACGTATGGGCAACCCCGAGCTACCCACCCACGACTGGNTCGAGCTACCCACCCACGACTGGAATGTAGCAAAGATAGGCGATATCGATGGCAAGCGAAGGTTAGCGGTAATAGTCCTCAACGAGGAATCAGTAGAACCGCTAGCCAACCAAAACTGGAGGATAAATTATGGCTTCCAAGCCTTGAACCTCCATGTTTATCGGCAGGACGTGTCAGGGAAACAACACCCTACCGACGAAGCGAGCGCAGTGGAAAGTGCTACTGACGACGAAGTGGCATCCACCTCCGGAATGGTCGGCGAACTCTTCGAGAGGGTGACTCTAGAAGAGGGGGCGGGGGACCACTCCGACTTTTCCGACACCATGGTGGAAGGAGAAGGGGAGGATATCCTCCCCCTTTCTGACGAAGAGGACGTCAACCGGACTGTGGTTGGCTGTCCAGCAGCAGCACGCGAAACTGATGGTGGGGATAGTTCAGATTAATCTCCACCACTGCAAGGCGGCCTCAGCCGCACTTCTCCTCCGTCTCGCCGAAATATCGGGTTTGTGGATTGAATATGAAAAGATACAAGCTGTTCTATGTAACTGACAAAGGTAAACCCAGGTCGTGCATATTGATAAAAAAGTGTATTAATGCATTTCTCTTGATACAGTTTAGCGATGCGGACAACGTCATCATAGCAGTGGAATCAGGCGGAATGTCTATTTGGCTGGCTTCCACATATATGGCCCACGACGCAGACACATTACCTCCACCACAATCCTTAAGGAGCGCGGTAATGGAGGCCTCTAGACGCGGCACTCCGATGGTCATAGGAGCGGACGCGAATGCCCATCATCACATATGGGGCAGCTCAGATACAAATGAACGCGGTGAGTCGATATTCGAATTCATTATGTGCAATAACTTACAGGTTAGCAACGTAGGTGATACCCCTACCTTTGTGACGTCTGTTAGAAGGGAGGTCCTTGACATTACATGTGTCAATGAGCAGGGGGCAGAACTCTTGAATGACTGGAGAGTCTCAAAAGACAACTCCTTTTCGGATCACATGTACGTCGTTTATAACCTATACGTACCAGTAAGAAAACAACAAGCGGTCTTAAACCGCAGAAAAACAAATTGGAAAAAATTTGAAACAATATTTTCTAATAATATTTCCGACCTCACAAATCAAATAAACTCGGAACATCAACTTGATAACGTCGTAGACGATATAACTAAAGCATTTCATCGTGCAGCAAAATTAGCCTGCCCAATCAGGGCAACAAGTAGGAAACCAAAACCTCAATGGTGGTCCACTGAAATTGCAGCCCTCAGAAGGGAATGCAGATCAAAATTTAATGGAGCTGAGAGATCCAACTCTTGGAGTGAATTTAAAGACTGGCAACGCCGATTTAAGTATGCAATAAGAGACGCTAAGCGCTCCTCATGGAGGAACTTCTGTCAGAAGATAGGAACTACTTCGGAGGCCAGCAGACTGCGCAAAATACTATCTATGAGTCCCAGCAATATTAGCTATCTCATCAAGGAGGATGGTGATTGGACAACTAGCAGCGAAGAAACTCTAGAGCTTCTTGTACAGACGCACTTTCCGGGTTGCCTCCACAGTAGAGTCACAAATACCCGAATCATAGGCAACCATGATGACATTCCAGCGAATATCATAACCGAGGAGAACATAAAGCATGCTATTAGCAGCTTCCAACCGTTTAAATCTCCGGGACCAGACGGCATTATTCCCGCTGACCTACAGCATACAGCAGGAATGATTGCACCCATACTCGTACCAGTCTTTGAAGCAGTGTTACGNTTTCCCTCTGACCTACAGCATACAGCAGGAATGATCGCACCCATACTCGTACCAGTCTTTGAAGCAGTGTTACGACTGAATTATATACCCCACAAATGGGAGGAGGTAAGAGTAGTTTTCATTCCCAAGGCAGGGAAAACTACACACACGAGACCAAAAGACTTCAGACCAATTAGTCTGTCGTCTTTCCTGTTGAAATCTCTAGAGAGACTAATAGATGGGCACATTAGAGACAAGGTGGGCAGCAAACTTTCGGCAGCCCAGCATGCCTACAACAAAGGGAGATCAGTCGAAACAGCACTCCATTCTTTNGGACTAATAGATGGGCACATCAGGGACAAGGTGGGCTGCAAACTTTCGGCAGCCCAACATGACTACTACAAAGGGAGATCAGTCGAAACAGCACTCCATTCTTTAGTGCACACAATTGAAAGATCACTTTATTACAAAGAATACACCCTCGCGGCCTTCCTGGACATCGAGGGTGCTTTCAACAATGTATCTCCTGCAGCGATTATCTCATCTCTGATAAATCTGGGAGTAAGCAATTCACTAACCTCATTTATTGAACGAATGTTAATCGGCCGAGAAATAAGCGCAGGATTAGGTGAATCAGTAATAAAAAGGTTCCCCGTCAGGGTTACACCACAGGGGGGAGTAATATCACCGCTCCTGTGGAGCATAGCAGTAGACAGCCTTCTTCGGGAACTTGAAGACATTGGCGGTCAGATAATTGCATACGCCGACGATATTGTNGAAGATATTGGCGGTCAGATAATTGCATACGCCGAAGATATTGTAATAGCTATCTCGGGTAAACATCTCTCAACATTGACAGATCTGATCCAAAGATCACTCAACAAACTATCCCTGTGGTGTAACAGGCGAGGACTGGGAGTGAATCCTGAAAAAAACAGACCTTGTGCTGTTCACCAGCACAAGATACCTGATCTCGGGAACATAACTCTAGAGGGCAACACAATCCAAATAAAGGAAGAGATCTAGGTCTCATAATAGATAGGAAACTAAACGGTGACAGGTAATAAGGTCAATGGAAATAAGGTCAATTGACTTTATTTCCCACCCTGGTGCGAAATAAAGTCAATTGACATTATTACCTTTTCAAAAGTGAAATAAAGTCAACAAAAATTTGGAAATAAAGTCATTGACGCTATTTCCTCAATCAAATGGAAATAGCGTCAACAATGCTTAAAGTATGTCGATTCATAGAAAAAAAATGTTGTTCTTACAATAAACATTGCCCCGTAAGTGTTGTTTTTTAATAGATGAAAACGGTTATTGCCAAATCCTCAGTGTTGTGATATTAATCCACACACAATCATCAACTACCACCAATTGATTCTATTAAAAAAAAATTTAAATTACGAATATGTAAAAACACGATGCGAAAAACTAAACGCCCGCGCACAGCTGGAATACGAGAAATATTTGAAGAAAGAGTGGAGAAATGATCCATAACTTGCAAAACATTTTTCGTTTCTACAAAAATAAAGCGAACACTATTAAATTGAAGAAACAGTACATGTCCAAAAACCCCGGAGGAGCACTGAAAGAATTCTGTGTTTTAAATTAGCATATTTTGAACGAATTCGGAATGTCTAAGGTGGAAAAGAACCCAACCTTTCTATAAGGAAACAATTCTAGAAAAAGAATTTTCTTACACTGTATTTATGTCTCCGCCAGCAGTCATTTAAAAGCAGCTAAGGAGAACGACGACACTATTTATTAGATGGCACATTCAATGAGCCAATGTGCCGAAATGCGGGTATAAACAATTATTGATTATTTAATA
>NW_016157091.1:1035085-1070744 GCF_001687245.7 Rhagoletis zephyria | reverse complement strand
TTGGCGCGGAGTATAAGGGTCCAATAGGATTATTTTCATGGATTCTGTCACAAATTGTTTTTAAATGAAGAGTAGCTTCGGTTTTTTGCTGTGCAGTATGTTGAAAGCAGAAACAAGCACGAAATTAAATAACGTTATTGTTCGTGTTTCTATTGATTTCAAAATCATGTTTCCAATTGTTGTTATTAGCTCCTGACTTGAATCGCTTACAATTTTTTCGGTGCTTATTTTTAGTTTAAGCCACTGTGCGTAAAAGTTTCCGTAGTGTAATTGCTCCTCTTGAAACTTTGTTATAGTTTTTTGCAAGGGATGGTAAACTGTGCAATAACATTCAATGAAATCCCAAAACAACGTATCCACTTCGAAGTTTTCATCCTCAGATTTATGTTTAATAGATTCGATTTTAATTAACATTTGCTTAGCTGCTAATAAATCCTGCAACATAGTATACGTGGATCCCCATCTCGTAGGGCAATCTAGTTGGGGCATTTTCAATCCTTTTAACTGAAATATTTCGCGATAGCCATTTGACGTTTTTCTGATGTATTTTGTAACAACAATTCCATAGGTATCTAAGCATGTCAGACGATTTTGCAACGTCAAGAGCGACCATCTGGGTTGTATGTGCTGCACATCGGCAAACTTGTATATTTCCTATTAGCACGTTTGGCACTTTGTCTACAATTTCATTTTTTTTTTTTAACTTCATCGTTAGTGCAGAATTCGTCGTTTTCTTCCTCATCCTCCAGAACATCCTCCTCAGAAATAAATGATAAAATGTTTGTCGCTCTCAGCATGTTTGCACCGTTATCAGATGTTATCGAGACGATTTGGATTAAATTAATGTTGTATCGCTTTAGCACATTCAACACTTCAATGGAAAGATTTTTGGTTGTGCTTGATCCAGCTCCTTTCAATTCTATCATTCCCAAAATAATAGATTTAATTCGTACCGCACTAATAAATTGAGCACTTACACCAAATATATTTCTGGACAGCCTTGTACCACTGTCTATTTTCAATGATAACAGTTGGTTTTTCACTTCATTGGTGATTTCCAATTTTATGTTATTGCAAACAATAAATTGAGCACTTACACCAAATATATTTATGGACAGCCTTGTACCACTGTCTATTTTCAATGATAACAGTTGGTTTTTCACTTCATTGGTGATTTCCAATTTTATGTTATTGCAAACAATAAATTGAGCACTTACACCAAATATATTTATGGACAGCCTTGTACCACTGTCTATTTTCAATGATAACAGTTGGTTTTTCACTTCATTGGTGATTTCCAATTTTATGTTATTGCAAACAATAAATTGAGCACTTACACCAAATATATTTATGGACAGCCTTGTACCACANGTATATACAATCCTTTACTCGAAATTCTTAGTTGATGCAATTTTTATCCCATAAATTTTTGCTGACCAAACAACCCGTTTGCCTGACTAATCTGCTTGCCTCATTTGCCCCGCTCATTTACTCGCCTGGCTCGTCTGCTACAACAAATGAGTGCTAATGAAGTCCTCGTTTGCTTGCTGATGGCTTCTCGGCGCGTGCGCTCGTAGGTCGANCAATGATAACAGTTGGTTTTTCACTTCATTGGTGATTTCCAATTTTATGTAATTGCAAACAATGTTTTTTTGCAGTTTGATGCATTCAGCGTAATTTTTTTTCCGTCCGACACTCTAAGGCCATCGCAAATCGGATCTATGAAATTTCTTATATTTGGTGAATTCAAAATATTGAACGGAATGCAGTCCTCCGTTACCAATCCGATATGTGACCTTATCAACTGTTTTTTATTCGCCTCAATTTTAATTTTCTTTTTTCGAATTATTTTACCAGCACTTTTAGATGAAATTGACGACCCCGGTGGTTCAAACTGTTCATTACTTACTTCATTCAAATTAATTTTGTGCAATTTAATTAAATGCGCTTTTAAATTAGAGACTCGATTATTCCTAAGCTTGTTTTTGCACGTTTTACACGTAGCTAAACCCATGTCTGCGTTGTTTTCGAAATACATCCAAATTTCGTTTTTAGCTGCCATAGTAAAATTTATATGTTGCTGAACCAAATAAAACTAAATGCTAACTACAGACCAAAAACGTACAGAACTCGCAAATAACGGTTGTGACCAGAGTACGAAAACAACCCGAACGGGTAGAGATACCAATTTCCAAAACACTAACAATACACAATGGGTTTCAATTGCAGCTGAGTACAAACCAAATGAATTTGTTGGTCTTTTACGGATATTTCTATGCATTAATTGACGTTTTTTCCAAAACTGACCACATCGTTAACAATGCAGAAATTATGCATACCTAAACCAGGATAGTCATAAACTTGGAGTTCGAGCGAGCGAGCATTCTCGTGCTCAATGCCTCGCAGGTAACAAGGCGCTCGCAGCTTTCTTTCATGTATAAGTTGAAATTTTTTAAGAAATTATTGAATATTAAAAAAATTATACCTATTTACATAGATATGTATGCACATATGTATGTACCTACCTAGTAGATAAAACTGGTCAAAATAGCACGCATCTATTCTTCTGTACATGAGAACATATCTATGCATACACAAATAAATACATACATTTGTGGATATATGTATATATATACATATCTGCATGTGTATATACAATCCTTTACTCGAAATTCTTAGTTGATGCAATTTTTATCCCATAAATTTTTGCTGACCAAACAACCCGTTTGCCTGACTAATCTGCTTGCCTCATTTGCCCCGCTCATTTACTCGCCTGGCTCGTCTGCTACAACAAATGAGTGCTAATGAAGTCCTCGTTTGCTTGCTGATGGCTTCTCGGCGCGTGCGCTCGTAGGTCGATGTTACCGTTGAAACACAATACCGACGAACGGCGAATTTTCGCACAGTAGTGCGAGGACGGTGGTAACTTTCGCCAAAAAACGAACTCAGCTGCTTATGACACGGTACAATTAAAATATTTACAGACAATAAGGTTATTAATTTTTAACAAAAACTAATACAATATTTTTCAATTTCTATTTTACCAATTCAAAGNAATTTCTTATATTTGGTGAATTCAAAATATTGAACGGAATGCAGTCCTCCGTTACCAATCCGATATGTGACCTTATCAACTGTTTTTTATTCGCCTCAATTTTAATTTTCTTTTTTCGAATTATTTTACCAGCACTTTTAGATGAAATTGACGACCCCGGTGGTTCAAACTGTTCATTACTTACTTCATTCAAATTAATTTTGTGCAATTTAATTAAATGCGCTTTTAAATTAGAGACTCGATTATTCCTAAGCTTGTTTTTGCACGTTTTACACGTAGCTAAACCCATGTCTGCGTTGTTTTCGAAATACATCCAAATTTCGTTTTTAGCTGCCATAGTAAAATTTATATGTTGCTGAACCAAATAAAACTAAATGCTAACTACAGACCAAAAACGTACAGAACTCGCAAATAACGGTTGTGACCAGAGTACGAAAACAACCCGAACGGGTAGAGATACCAATTTCCAAAACACTAACAATACACAATGGGTTTCAATTGCAGCTGAGTACAAACCAAATGAATTTGTTGGTCTTTTACGGATATTTCTATGCATTAATTGACGTTTTTTCCAAAACTGACCACATCGTTAACAATGCAGAAATTATGCATACCTAAACCAGGATAGTCATAAACTTGGAGTTCGAGCGAGCGAGCATTCTCGTGCTCAATGCCTCGCAGGTAACAAGGCGCTCGCAGCTTTCTTTCATGTATAAGTTGAAATTTTTTAAGAAATTATTGAATATTAAAAAAATTATACCTATTTACATAGATATGTATGCACATATGTATGTACCTACCTAGTAGATAAAACTGGTCAAAATAGCACGCATCTATTCTTCTGTACATGAGAACATATCTATGCATACACAAATAAATACATACATTTGTGGATATATGTATATATATACATATCTGCATGTGTATATACAATCCTTTACTCGAAATTCTTAGTTGATGCAATTTTTATCCCATAAATTTTTGCTGACCAAACAACCCGTTTGCCTGACTAATCTGCTTGCCTCATTTGCCCCGCTCATTTACTCGCCTGGCTCGTCTGCTACAACAAATGAGTGCTAATGAAGTCCTCGTTTGCTTGCTGATGGCTTCTCGGCGCGTGCGCTCGTAGGTCGATGTTACCGTTGAAACACAATACCGACGAACGGCGAATTTTCGCACAGTAGTGCGAGGACGGTGGTAACTTTCGCCAAAAAACGAACTCAGCTGCTTATGACACGGTACAATTAAAATATTTACAGACAATAAGGTTATTAATTTTTAACAAAAACTAATACAATATTTTTCAATTTCTATTTTACCAATTCAAAGTTATAAATATGTATCTACATATACAATTTTAAGACAAGAAAAAAATTATTTGCCTTTAAACTAGCAATATTATTCATAGTTTTTAAAAATTAATTTCTGCCAGCCAAAAGTATCAAAATGTAGGATTTGTGAACAAAAGAGTATCAAATCTTAAAATTGAGTGAAAAAAGTATCAAAAATGATACAATTGTATCAACACGGCAACGCTGTTACCAAGTGACCTGTGTGCCCAAACATAAATACATATATCTGTGTACATATGTATGTATGTATGTAGAATGTAAGCTAAGGTTTTTTAACCGAGATTCTTTTTAACGCATACTTTGTTATCGAAATAACGCAGTGTGCAATGCAGTTTTGCCTGATTTTCACAAACATATGTACATATGTATGTAGGTAGATACATTAAGGCAAAATTAACCACTTGTTCTAAATATGACGCATATATGTATTAAAAAGAGTTTAGTTTGTGAAAATAGTTAAATTTAAATATGTGTATATGAACATATGTATGTATATATGTATGCGTACATGGAATAAAGAAATTTGAGCAAAAATTAGCGAAATGTTCATAAAAATTTTAAATCTTTTTTAGGGTATGGAATTTTGTGGCATAAGAAATTTTAGTACAATAAAATGCAAGTTTGAAGTAGCTAGGTTGATTTTTGGCAATTTCTTGTTCGAGAATTTTTTTGTATGGAGAAACTGAGCAACGCTTTCAACAAAAAGAATTGCCAAAATTCAACTGTATTTTTCGAACACTTCGCAAGTGTCAACAGTAATTTGCGAGCTCTGAAGAAATCATAAGCAAACACAAAATACCAATTGACTGTCGTTGCTGCCCGCTTGCAGAAGCTAGAAATTTCTCATTTTTCGACTGCGACTGCCGACAACTTGCAAAAGCAAAGATATTGCTTATTCATCGACTTGCGCCGCTGACCAAAATCAGAATGAAATCAAAATGAAAATTTTCAAACCAATGACTGCCGGAAGAACTGCGCATTTTGTCGGCAATCAGTTTCTGCTTGAACTTCGACTGCGACTGTTAAACCAACGACTGCCAGCAGCTCTGCGCATTTTGTCGGCAATCAGTTTTTGCTTGAACTTCGACTGCGACTGTTAAGCCAACGACTGCCAGCAGCTCTGCGCATTTTGTCGGCAATCAGTTTTTGCTTGAGCTTCGACTGCGACTGTCGTCTTGTCTCATAAGCGTAAGCACAAGCAATAAGTAAATTTTGAACGGTCACAATTAGTCGAAGCAGTGAGAAGCGAAAATTTTATTACTTTTACTACTTCGACTTAAGTTTTTTAAACACTGGTACAAAATATGTGTCCACTCACCACTTTGCATTAATTTTTATTTCAATAATTCAATAAAAACGTTTCTGCCCATTTTTCATTACATAACAGGAACAGCGGGCAGTTTACTAATCGAGTCCTGAACTTCTATACACTGCATCTAGGCCTAACGGCACTATTATGTACAATTTGCATACGATTCCATACCGCCAAAAGCAAATTTAAATCATGTATAAAAACAGTTATGTGCTTAAAAGCAGCGCAAATGCTGATCACGTCGTAATTGGTAATAAAAAAAAAATATATTTTTTTCATAAATCAGTAACATATTTATAATACAAATTTTTTTTAATACATTTGCAAAATATTGCCTATTGGCACCAGGAATAAGTTTTTTGCTATCCCGAAAAGTTATTAAAAAACACATAACTTCTTTTGTTGGCGCAGCGACGTTATATTTTTTTGTTTAAGAAAAATGGAAAAAGCAATAAAGTCTAAACGGTAGAAAGAAGTTATAGCTGTGTAATTCCTTGTCAAGTGGACCAATGGTTGAACTCGACCATTTCGTTTTGGATGAAATTTGGTCAGAAGGTTTCTTTCAACCTATAATGAAGTTCCACCAACAGAAAAAAAAATGTTTGCAAAAGTTATGCGAAATTCAAAATTTCACTATTTTCCAGTTTCTCAAGCTAATTTTTTGAATTTCTCAAAAACTATTATAGTTACAAAAACATCTTGGACTCGTTTTAAAGAGGGCACTTGGGGCTACAATTGCTAAATTTTTAAAATTGAAAATATCAAAAACTAATATTTTTTGGGCTAAATTTTGATTGCATGGTACCTCTGCATGTTCTTAAAAGATCCTAAAATGTTCATAGAGGTGTTTTTTTGTTTTTTGTAAGATATGAATTTTGAGTTTTGGTAAAAACAAAAGAACACTTCGAAACAATTTTAGGTTCATGGAATCTAACGGGGAATGATACAGATGTGTAGTGCTGGACGTGTAACAGGACCCTAAAGGCCATTTGCCCAAAGCCTGGTTGACATTAATCTCCGTTTAACATCGTTATCGACGTGTTTGACTCCATCATATAACGGTGTCGAGGGCACTTGGGGCTACAATTGCTAAATTTTTAAAATTGAAAATATCAAAAACTAATATTTTTTGGGCTAAATTTTGATTGCATGGTACCTCTGCATGTTCTTAAAAGATCCTAAAATGTTCATAGAGGTGTTTTTTTGTTTTTTGTAAGATATGAATTTTGAGTTTTGGAAAAAACAAAAGAACACTTTGAACAATTTTAGGTTCATGGAATCTAACGGGGAATGATACAGATGTGTAGTGCTGGACGTGTAACAGGACCCTAAAGGCCATTTGCCCAAAGCCTGGTTGACATTAATCTCCGTTTAACATCGTTATCGACGTGTTTGACTCCATCATATAACGGTGTCGATAACGTCAATAACGATTTTTAACCGGAGATTAGTGTCAACCAGGCTTTGGGAAAACCAGGTACAAATTGAGATATTGAGTATTAATATTTTTTTCCCATTCAATTTTACTTTGAATATTAAAATAATTTTTTCTTTTCCAGATTAAAACGAAGGGAGAGGCATCAACGTCAGAAAAAGGAGGGAAAAACTACTTAGCTAACATAATATATGCATTTTGAGAAATGATATTAAATTCCACTTAATAAAAAAGCAACTTTACTAATGAAATTACAGTACCCCATCAGTAATCGCGACTCTCGATAATTGCGAAAGCTCGATTTTACATTTGAAAGTTTTGAACTCTATAACCGCGACACTGCCAAAAATTAACTATTATACATACATACATATGTATATATACGAAATAAAATGGGAATTTATAAAATAAATGCATGTGTATGAAATTGATGGCTACATTTTTGTTGTTTTTATTTTTAATTGTATAATAAAAAAGTTAGTAATTGCGACAACCTCGGTTATGGCAACAACCACTGATTTTAATCTGTCGCTATTACCGAGGGTATACTTTATAGTATACTTTGTTGTCCTTTACTCGCCATACACTTAATACTTGTTGCTCAAAATACTAAAACTTAGTAATAATCAAATTAAATTTTATGAATAGATTGCGAAAGAAAAAATAAATGTTTTTCCAAAACTCAAAAATTCATCTTTTAAAAAACAGAACACATCCGTGAATATTTTATAATCTTTAAGAATATGTAGAGGTTGCCCAAAAAAATATTAGTTTTTGATTTATTCAATTTTGACATTCGAGCAATTATGCAATTTTTTTTGTAAATAAATATATATATGTAGCCTCAAGTATCCTCTTTAAAATGAGTCTAAGATGTGTCTTGGAACTATAAAGCTTTTGAGATATTAAAAAAATGAACTTGAAAAACTGAAAAATAGAGAAATTTTGAATTTTGCATGACTTTTGCAAACATTTTTTTTTTAACTTTTTGGATTCTAGGCTAATTGTCCTAATGTGGTTGAGTGCAAGAAAAAACTTTCTTCACATTGCAGCCCGACGTTTCGCTAACTTTCTTAGCTTCCTCAGGGGCGATTTCTTTATTAAAAACATCAACAAAAGAAACAAGAAAAATATACAAAACATTAAAATTTGCACATTGGATGTTAACATTTTACAAACAATAATAAAAATCACAGTGTTTGACAATTTCGAAACTTACATACATTTATATAAACACTTATAACTATAATCACAATACATTTATCTGGTCACACTGAACTTAGAGCTAGTTGGTTTGATACCATCCATGTGTGGTACACTCGTCATACTGATTGCCTATTACAAACATAATAGGCAAGCAGCCGCGATATCATCTGTGACTTCTTTTTTGTTCATTATTTTATCCCTGTTTTGTAAGATTCGCAGGCTTTCTAGCGTTAATCTTGTTTTTTCTCTTTTTTCCTTGTCTAATATCCTTAGGTTAGGTTAGGTAGGCGGGCTGCCTCCGCATGTGGAGGCACACTTGGACTCGACTCAGCTGTCCGTTGTGATGCCCTCAGAGGGGGAGGGAAAAGGGATGCAGGGAGGGTAGGGGAAAGAGGGAAGAAGCTATGGGAGAAAGACGACACCTATGGCTTTTTGCCGGAGAAACGCTCCGTGCTCACAACGAAGCTCTTCAGTCGACTGATGTCCACTCCCGAGAGCTCATCGGGAGTGTGAAAGAAGTGCGACCCAAGGTGTTTAAACCTTAGGCTCGCAAAGGCGGGGCACCGGAGCAGCAGATGTTGAGATGATTCCACCTCACCATCCTCCATGCAGCTGCTGCAGTAAGGGTTATCCGCAACGTTCAGCCTTACAGCATGGTTACCAATCACACAGTGACCAGTAAGCACTCCCACCAATAGTGAGAGATGCAGCTTGTTTAGTCTCAAGAGCTCCCCAGACCGCCCCCGGTCCACCCGTGGCCAGAAATACTTAGCCACCTTGCACTTCAAGGTCTTCGCCCAGCGCTCGCTGAGCTGACTAAACGCCCATCTGTCCAGAAGCAGACCACACGAGGTCAGGGGAGCCCCCAGACCCTCCCTATCCGAAAGTAATTCCTCGAGGGTTCCCTGCCTTGCAAGCTCATCAGCCATGCAGTTGCCAGCGATTTCGCTGTGCCCTGGAACCCAAATAAGCTTAATAGCAAAGTAATCAGACGCGGTCGATAGGGAAGTCAAACACTCCCTCACCGTTTTCGAACGCACCGTCAGGGAGCCAAGAGCCCTAATGGCTGCTTGGCTGTCTGAACAAATATTTACCTCCTTAACAGATGTTACACTAGAAAGCAACCAATCCGAAGCCTCTTTTATCGCGGCCACCTCAACCTGGAAAACACTACAGTGATCAGGTACCCTAAATTTCAGGTTGATGGAGAGCTCTTCGCAGAAGACACCTCCGCCAACCTTCCCATCCAGCTTCGATCCATCTGTAAATAAGTTTACATGTCCTCGATTCCAGATACTGCACGCCTCCCAATCTCCCCTCGCTGGGATGTGGGTGGTAAAAGATTCATTCGGACCCAGAACCGGCGTGCAGTGGTCTGTCCGAGTCGGTAGGAACCCGAAGTCTCTTAGAATTCTGGAGTGCCCATAGCTTGAGGTGAACTTGAAGCCCACCCCTCTTAGCCTTACTGCGGCACGCGCAGCGGCAACCCTGCCAGCTATATCTATAGGCAGAACATTTAACATGGTATTAAGCGCAAGAGTAGGTGTGGTTCGAAGTGCCCCACTGATTCCAATTAAGGCAGCTCTTTGCACCTTCTCCAGCTGCTTGTAGATGTAGGCTTTGTCGAGTGCGTTCCACCAGACGAGTACCCATATAATAAGATTGGCTTGATTTTTTCAATTTTATTCTTGTTCCGAGTATAAATATGAGTTAATGCGCTTTGAAACTTCATAACATCTTCAAGGCTCGCCGGAGATAGTTCAGTTCATAAGTCTAATTTCAAAACCGTGATTTATTAAAAAAAATAAAATGAGTAAAAGGACGCGAGAATTTGAGTGTAATAAGGATCCAGATATGTTCTGTTTCATGTGTGGCCAATATACTATCATAAGGCGACGACGAGTGTTCTCAGATCATATCAAAACTTTATACTCCAAGTATTTTGGAATTGAGCCTAAAAATGCTGAAAAACCATGGACACCGAACACTTTGTGTACATCGTGTCGAGTAGAATTGATTCAGTGGGAATCAGGACAACAAACAAAATTTGATACACCAATGATATGGAGAGAACCTACTTGCCATTCAATAGAGTGTTATATTTGTCAAACAAAAGTACTTGGCGTTGGAAGATCAAGAGGAGTAACCTATGCTAGCGTACCTACAGTGACATTACCAGTACTACATTCAACGGCAGTTGCGGATCCAGTTCCATTGTCAACAGTAACATCTGAGTGCGGGGGATCAAGTTGTACTGAATTTCGCATGGAAAACGAAAGAAACGTTCTGTCACAAGCACAGCTTAATGATTGGATAAGAGATTTGGAACTATCCAAGGAAAAGGGCGAGATCAACACTTCTCGTATGCAACAATTTAAATTTGTGTCATCCGATGTTAAGGTGACATATAGTAGAACTCGTCACGAACCATTTTCCAAACACTATACCAAGAAAGACAGTATATGCTACTGCAACGACATCCCTGGTTTATTCAAAGAGTTTGGTAAAACATATGATTCAAAAGAGTGGCGATTGTTCATAGACGGCAATAAACTGAGTTTGAAGGCTGTATTATTGCATATTGGTAACAAAAAGCCTTCTATCCCGATTGCACATGCAGTAAATACAAAGGAAACCTACGAGGAAATGCAAAAAATACTCAAATTTATCAAATATGAAGAGCATGATTGGAAAATATGTTCTGATCTCAAAGTCGTTGCAATAAGATAAAGGAAGGTATTTTTGTTGGGCCACAAATAAGAAAGTTGATCAACAATAATCAATTCAAAGGACTACTCTCATCAGTTGCAGCAGCGTGGGAATCCTCTGAAAAGGTCGTTGCTTCTTTTCTCGGTAGACACAAAAGCCCTAACTACGAGCAGATAGTGAACGACCTAATCAATAATTATGCGAAAATGGGCGTAAATATGTCTTTAAAAATTCACTTTCTCCACTCACATTTGAGCTTTTTTCCGGCAAATCTTGGCGACGAAAGTGATGAACATGGCGAAAGGTTTCATCAGCAAATGAAATTAATTGAGAATCGATATCAAGGATTCTGGGACGTCGCAATGATGGGTGATTGCTGCTGGTTTCTCATAAGAGAAACCGATCCTAAACTGAATAAGCGTCAAAGTAGAACACATAATTATTTCGACAACATAGCAAAATCAAATTAAGATAAAGATTGTTAGAATATAGTATAAACATAAATAAATTTAAAAAAAAAAGTTAAAAATATGGGTAATTTCATTCATAAATTGAACTTTTAACTCAATAGAAACAGAGCATAGCTAGATATTTCACTCTTCTTTATACCATACATACGTTTTGAGGTATACGTTGAAATTGCGCAACCTGGGTATTTTTATTTGATCGCTTATAACTTACGCAGTTTTGCATCGATTTTCTTCGATGATAGCTTATTTTTTTTGATATACAACAGAGCTTAGGGAGAAAAAAAAAATCTGCAAAAAAATAAAAGGTTTTCGAGATCCTTCCCCGCAAAGTACAATTTTTTTTATATTTTTACAAAAAAAAATTTAAAAAATCGGTAATGATTGTTCGTTATCTTTGAATCTACAGGGCCTAGCAAAAAGTGTTGTATGCACAGTTTATAGAAAATTTTATTACCTTTTAAAAGCTTCAAACCGTTTTGGAATTGCTTAATTCGTTCTTGAGATATATATGATTAAGTGGACCCAATTTTTTTTTTTTTTGCAAAAACGGTAAATTGCAAATATCTCAAAAACGGTACCATAAAATTAAAAATAACATTGATTTTCGGAATCAGGGGGTGATTTTACATACGAATTTCATAACGGCGTCTCTGGTAAATTTTGGCCGTCGACCAGTGTAATAGTTTCATAAAGCCAAAGCACTACCTTCGGCGAAAGACCCCAGCGCTTGCCAATGGCCCCTCTGCAACAATACAGTGCTACTGTAGCCTTCTTGACTCTTTCCTCCACGTTAGGCCTCCAGGAAAGCTTACTGTCAAGGATCAAGCCCAAGTACTTCACCCTGTCAGAGAGCCTTAGAGGAAGACCACCCATTGAGGGAAGACGGAAATTCGGTATCTTATACCTTCTAGTAAAGAGAACAAGCTCCGTTTTGCTGGGATTTACACACAGCCCGCAGCTAAACGCCCAGTTCTCAACCAAGCCCAAGTAACGCTGCACAATCTCGAACAGTGTTTCCGGANATTCGGTATCTTATACCTTCTAGTAAAGAGAACAAGCTCCGTTTTGCTGGGATTTACACCCAGCCCGCAGCTAAACGCCCAGTTCTCAGCCAAGCTCAAGTAACCCTGCATAAGCTCGAACAGTGTTTCCGGAAACTTTCCTTTTGTTATCAATACTACATCATCGGCATAGGCAACTACCCGACAGCCACTTCTTTTCAGAGACACAGCAGGTCATTGATTACAACGACCCAAAGCAACGGCGAGAGAACTCCCCCTTGCGGGGTACCTCTAGTCACTCTCCTCCGGATAGAAGCGCTGCCCCACTCTGCCGCAACAGTTCTATTGCAAAGCAAGCGGTAAATAAAACTGACAAGGTCGGCTCCGACCCCTAGCTTATTTAGGGAGTTAACTATAGCCTCAGGCAAAACATTGTTAAAAGCCCCCTCGATATCAAGGAAGGCACCGACCGCAAACTCATTTTGCGAGAAGGATTGCTCAATATTTTCAACGACCGTGTGTAAGGCCGTTTCGACAGACTTGCCCTTGCAATAAGCATGCTGATCCAAGGAAAGGCGCTCCCTGAGGATCCCGCTCCTTAAATGCAGATCGATCAGCCTCTCCAGCGTCTTCAAAAGAAACGAGGAGAGACTTATCGACCTGAAATCCCTAGGTGATACATGAGAGGCTTTACCTGCCTTGGGAATGAATACCACTCTGACCACCCTCCAAGGCACCGGAACATGACCGTTAGCGAAACAGCCCTCGAAAATGGGCATCAACCAGCGGCACGACACTTCTGCAGACTTCTGCAGTTGGGCCGGTATTATGCCATCGGGGCCCGGCGCCTTAAAGGGCTTGAACGAGCTAATGGCCCACAGAAGGCGATCAACGATTAGGATTTCCGAGACATTCGTCTCGGGGAGCGACGTCCCCAACCGCATCCCCCCCGGATCTGGGTTGCAGGGGAAATGAGCATCAAGGAGCATCCGAAGAGACTCCTCGCTGATCATTGCCCATCCGCCACCCTCGTCCCTGATGTATCCCAGGGGAGCGGGATTCTCAGAGAGAACTCGCCTAAACCTTGAACACTCCTGACTGCCCTCCACGCTTTCGCAGAACAGTCTCCACGACGCCCTCTTCGCTTTCCTAATCTCGGACTTATATATCCCAAGCCCAATCTTATACAGTGCCCAGTCGGAGGCTAATTTACTCTTCCTGGCCCTATTGAAAAGGCCTCTGCTCGAGGCCCTAAGATCGGAGAGCTCCTCCGACCACCAGAGCGGTTTGCTCTTACCTTTGTGGTAACTCAGGGGACAAGACATATCAATGGCTCTTTTACATGAGGTGGTGAACACACCAATTAATTCGTCAATTTCGCTTTCAGTCCAGGTCCCGCCCCTCACGGGCGCAACTGGAAGCATTTCCTGCAGACTTCTGCAGTATGGGTCCCAGTTGGTTCTCCTCAGATTCCTGTAAGGTTCGTGCTTAGGACGCGCTTCGTCCAAAGCAAATTGTATGTACCGATGATCGGAGTAGGAGTGGTCACTAAGGACTCTCCAGCCAGATATACGGGATATATCAGAAGAGGCCAGCGTGATATCTAAAACCTCTTCCCTACTTGCCGTTACAAAAGTGGGGCGCTCCCCCTATTACATATACATAAATTTTCATTTAGAATAAAGTTAAAGAGTGACTCACCTCTAGTGTTGATGTCTGAGCTGCCCCAAATCGTATGGTGGGAATTCGCGTCAGACCTAATAACAACGCGGACCCTCCTGCGTCTAGCTTCTAGCACCGCATCCCTTATTAAGCGCGGAGGTGGCTCCACCCCGTCCTCGTGCGCCAGATACGTAGAGATCAACCAGAGTTCTCCGGTTGCACCCTCCAGGCTCACCGTCACAATGTCACCATCGCTGAAAAGAGGCAGAATAAAAGCATTAAGTTCCTTCCTGATGAGCATGCAGGATGCAGGACCCCATCGGACGCAAGGAGCATTTCCTCCTCCGCCCTGTCGAACAGCAGGCCAACAGAGATGACCGATCCCGCAGTTGAAGGAGGGCCAGCCATGCTGTCACTGGCCGACATGACGGATTCGACCTTCATACCTACGGGGACATCCTCCGGATTCGTATTCTCGCCCGCCAGCGCAACCGGAACAGGCTCGTCATCTACCCTGGAGTCGGTCTGGTAGACCTTCATGACTACCTTCTCGAAGCCATAGTAAATGACTCCCTGTTTTTCGGCGAGAGGCTTGAGAGATTCCGTGTTCAGCAACATCAGCGCTTGCCGGGAGTCACCGTCGGAACTCTCAAACCGGATTGCCTTCCAGTTGTGCGCTGGAAGGTCCGGGTTGCAGTAACGGAAGATGTCTTCCACCTCCCTCGGCGAGGAAGGTGCCGAGGGAAGCCAGACCCGAGCACGCGGACGCGGGGGAAGGTCCCCCTTGTCCACAACCTCGAGTCTGGCTCCCTTCCACACCTCCCCAACCAACGCTACTGCCGCCCTGTAGAGCGAGGCCGACCGCTCGTCGGCGCACACCCCCTTCTTAAACATACCCTGGTGCCAACCGGCACTCTCGCACCGCGGCGGTGGCCCCGGGTTTTCCTTGATCACCCTCATAAAAACTCCTGATAAGGCCGACGAAACCTTCCTCCAGTCTTCCCTGGCGATGGCCCCGTCCTCCTTACCCCGATCCAAAACGCCCAGAGTGATAGAGGCCGCCTGTTTAGCGATCTCGCTAAAGAGCTTAGGCGTCCCTCCCGCTCTGGGCTTCTTGGAGGGGGGTTTCCCCCTCCTGCGATCTCTGCCGCTTGACAGGGTTAATGCGGGATGCACTCGCATCCCCAGGAGCACCCTCACCACAGCCCTCCTGGCCGTCGCTTAGCACTCCCCTGGCCCACTCGAGCGATCGCGCGTGTTGCTCAGACGATTTCATCTGCGGCCCTGCCTCCGTCCTGCACGCAGGCGAATTCGCCCGCGCCCCTTACCCCGAGTCTAGGTGCGGTGGGTTCCCACCGGCACCACCAGAGACGAGTGCAGACGAAGGGGTCGGCTCCGACCCCTTACTGCACCCTGCAGCAGCAGCTGCCTCACCCTGCCCACTAGTCGATTCCGCCTCGTTTAAAGAGGAGCGGAAGAGAGGGATCGGTTTCGAATCCCCTCCACCGCTCGAAGTTTTGTCCGTAGACATAGGTTTTTGGTTTTGTTTTTGTTTTTTTGTGTTCATCTTGTTCGTACGACCACCTACCCGACGAAGCAGGCACAGTGGTCTAAGGCATAAAAGGGGAATTCAAACGGTCCACTACGGCAGCGCCCCATGCCGCAGCAAGGCCACCGTTACTCCCTGAGGCGGCCCGGTGTAGGGTTTGTATTTGTGTTATTACCTTTTATTGTACTGTGTTCATTTCAACTTTGTAATTTTGGAAATTTTAGATTTATGTGATTTTTGTGGTTCGTCAATCAAATAGAAAATTTTTATTATTCAAACAAAAAAAAAATAAAAATATATGTATCATGATGAAATTTTATTATTCAAAATTTTGAATTATTTATTAGAACATTTTATGTTTGTAATTTGAAGACTTTTATTTTAATGATTTTAAAAACTTAAAAATTCTAATAAAATCTAAGAACAACAGAACAAATAAAAATTGTACAGGTATAAAAGAACAAGGTATTTATACCCTACACCCGGTGTCAGGAAGGCGCCGTTAAAATACAGCCGGTCTGGTAAACCCCCTGGCTGCAAACCTTCCAAAGGGCACGGTGTCGCTTAACACCCTGGATTAGGGGCTCGGCAGTTCTTGGTCACCGCTCACAAGCAGACCGAACCATAGCAAATGGAGTGCATTCGCACAGTACCCGGAGGTAGAGACACGATTACACTACCACCCGATGATAAGGTCTGGTCGTGATTCGACTAAGCCCCCGCACCAACGACAAGGTGCCTGCCTTAGCGGAGGTCTAATATCCTTACTTTTCCTAGATCAGCTGTGTGTCCACTTGTCAATATGTGTTGCGCTAACGCAGTGTTCTTCTTGTTCTTATGGATCACAGTGGGGCAAATAAAGTGGTCGTGGACAAATCAGTCTAGAGATCACAATTTTCATCAAATTTTAAAGTCTTTTTTTAATTAAAGCTAATAAAATTTCCTATAAATCCGTGGAAGCAAATTTTTAAAAAAAATTTTATTTTATTTTAATTTACAATATATTTAAAAAAAAACATTTTTAAAAAAGTGTAATTTAAAAAAAATACATTTATGTTTACATAATATATTTAAAGTAATACTGGGACACCTTATAAATAATTTCGAGTAGTATTAAATAATTTAAACTTTTTTTATTTTGTTATAAACAATTAATTGACCAGTGACTAAACCTATAAAAAAAAGTTCTTTTTTAAGCATATGAAGTACAATTCACGTATAAAATAGAAAGTCTATAAATTTGATTTAAATGATGATAAAAAATTATACTTAATTGTTTAAACATTCTTTTCTTAATAAATAATTAATCTAATGAATAATAATGGATTGGCGACTTGGCGATTGGCCGACTTGTGGCGTGCGCCTTGATATTGTCGCACAAAGCGGAGGGACCTACTGCCGACTCCGAACGGCGATTGTATTTTTATGAGAAGCTGTTTTTCATGGCAGAAATACACTCGGAGGTTTGCCATTGCCTGCCGAGGGACGACCGCTGTTAAGAAAAAACCTTTTGTCTATATTTTTTGCGATGTTGCTTTGACCAGGGTTTGAACCCAGGTGCTGCGGAGTGGAAGCGCGCACTGCTTGCCACTACACCACAGCGGCCGATAAATAAATTATTAATCTAGTAACTTAAATATCAGATAATTTTGTTTATTTTTTTCTGTTTTGAAAGAAAAAAAGGTCCTTATGATTGTATGGAACAAGAAAAATTGTCAACGTATTCCATCAAATTGTTTAACCCAGATATTACTGAAAATATTTTTGTGTCTGATCTTAATAATTTTTTGGAATCTTCGTTAATACTTACTATATTAAACAGGAAAAATATTTAAAAAAAATTGGCTATTATGAAAACTCGGTCGTGTCGTTTATAAACAACGATAGTAAAATGTCCTACTACTATAATGTAGAAAGAAAACGAACGATTTGAAAAAGTTTCATAGTTTTATTTATTTATTAGTATTTATTTATTGGAATAGGTGTACATAAGAACAAGTTTAAAAAAATTATGTAGGGGTGTGACAAAAAGCGCAACGCAGTTGGCCTTCTCGATATTTGACTATATGGCCTATACCATCAAAACGTGAAGTCTCGTGAAAAGTTTTCGATGTACGCCCAGGTTTTCGTTGATCTGCCTTCCTGTAAGTCTCCAAAATACCTGTCGCTACACTCCGGCGGAATTTTAGATGATCATATTCACCATTGTTAGCTCTGTATAGTTGCCAAGCATTGTGAAGCGTCATGTCCAAGCAGTGAGAAATAAGCGAATTTTCTTGCCTCTAACTGATATCCTGTAAAGGCTTATATTCTGATCAGACCTATCAACCCCTCCCATGTTGTTATTGTAGACTTTAATAAGAGCGGGTTGATCAACAAGAACGTATTTCTTTTCTTTTTGCGAAAATCTTTTTGTTTCGTTTACAAGATTTACTTTTGCCTCGTTTGATGCCACTGTTACAACACTATTATCATGCCACTTGCAAACTATGATTTCTTCCGCCCTGGAAGATTTGTATTTGTAGGAACCTCGGTGCATCTTTTGCATTTCTTTGTTGGTTGGCAAAGGAAATTTGGAGACGCGATTTTCCCTTATCGTTCCAGTCGCTTTGAATCCTCTTTTACCTAGCTCATCAATCAACGGTACCGAGGTAAAGAAATTGTCAAAAAATAAGTGGAATGGTGCCTGGTTGTTAATTTTCCGAAGAACATCAGCATATTGCAGGATTACACTGGCTCCTAATCCAAGTTTTCTGTACTGGCTCAAATCCTCTCCAGATTGCCCTTGATAGGGTTCACACCATATGATATAACCCAGTCGAGTTGCTCCCACCCAAAACTTGCAGCCCCATCGGATGGGCTTGCCGCGTATAAATTGTTTACATGGGTGTCTCCCATAGTAAGGCACCATAGCCTTATCGATGCTATGATTTTCTTCAAAAGGCGCAAATTTAAAAAATTGGTATTCAACGCATCTATCACTGGACGAACTTCGGCAAATTTATCATTAGGTTGCAAATTCAAATTGTCACAACAATGGATATTAGACATGATAAAGGTGAAGCGATCTCTAGACATGGCGTTGAAAATAATGGGCATACCAGTCAGTGCCGTTCTCCCAATACATTTGTCTCCTAGGTACGATAACATAGCCACTGAACAGCAAAATTCCGAAGAACGTCTGCATTTCCTCATTGGGCAAAGTAGGGAATGTTACTTTGTTTTTTTGAGTGGCGTACATATTCGTGTATTTTACGAACATACTTATGATGCTATTATGAAATAGACATTCAAAATAATACAAGGGAGTCTGTTCAAACGTCGCTCCTTCCATGTAATTCCAACTAGTACTTCTGGGTTGTATGTCGCGCGATGACCAACTATATTCTTTATTTTTGGGGATAACAGTTTCAGCAGTTGGCTGAGAAATTATTTGTGTTGAAGTAGTGGGTACCTCTAAATTTTGCCGTATAACATCTGAATCTTTTTGCAGACGTTTAGCAAGTTGATAAAGCGGGAAATCATCATCTTCGCTTTCAGAAGAATAATACTGAAGCTCGGCTTGAGTTCGTAGCTGCGAACCAGGTAAATTATTCAACACTATTTCATTTTCTTCCCAAGAATCGTCATCTGTGGCATCTGCATTAGTTTTCTGGTGGAAATATTGTAATACGTCGGGAAACGGACAATCGTTTACATTACAGTTTTCTGGTGGAAATATTGTAATACGTCGGGAAACGGACAATCGTCATTTCTTTCTAATTCTTCCACAATTTCATGCAGCTTCAGACCGCGCATTCTCGTAGGTCTAAAGCAAACAAACAAAAAAATTTTACTACTGGCGTTTATAAACAACATCGAATTCATTTGTTAATTTCTCTATGACAAAACGGTTAAACTACAAGTTTGTTTGCAGTTTGGTGTAGCTCACATGTGCAACTAATTTATTTCATTAAGTGATCTAAAAAATAAATATATCTAGTATTCCATACTTACTTCGAAAAACTCATGTTAAAAAGACTTCTGGATTAACCTCAAAATACCACGTGCGGCAACTATCACATCGGATTCACAACACTGACTGAAGATGGGTATATTGTGAGTCTATCGAACTGCAGACAGTAAATATAACGGGACTATCCACATTTACACAGAGATTTTTTTTTTTGGTCTGTTGTTTTAAAACTACGGTAGTAATAAGTGGGTTAAACAAGCTTAATTAACAAATGCATAAGTTTTTTTAATTTAAAGATAAGAACGCCCGTTTTTTTTCACCTACAATAGATGCGTAAAAACATAAACATAAAAAATATATAATAAACGTATAAAAAACAAGTATTGAATACTTTCTATGTAAATGCTGACAAACGAAAAATTTTAGTCAATTGTTTAAACATTTTTTATAAATATATATAATATATAGTAACTCAAACAACAAAACTTGTTGTTTTTCTCAAAAAGGGTTAAAATTAGTACCATTGCCGACTTACTCTAATAGATTTTTTAAAAATATTTAATTAAAAAATGCATAAATAAATTAAAGATAAAAAATTCCATTTTCCTTGTTAAGACAATATTAAGAAATATTATATAACATCCAACCAGTGAAGGCAAGAGAAACAAATCTTCCAACCAATAAAGGTCAGAATGATCTAATGATCAGCGAATTCGATTCGCTTCGCAGGATTGATATAATATCCAACCAGTGAAGGCAAGATAAAGCTATCTAATTAATGCAGAAACTCTAGAATAATCAATCAATGAAGGTTAGAAGCGTAAATATCCAGGAAAGACTGGTATGATTTTTTATCCAATTTATCCTTCTTGTGAAGAATGTGATTCTGCGTTAAGTAGCAGTTGTTGTGCTTCTGCTTCTTTTTAATTGGAAATTCGTTTCTCAAACTGTTTAAATAAGGATCAGCAGACACAAGTAAGAAGTGAAGCAAATATTCATTTATATTAATTAATGAAGATTTTCTGGTGTTTCCTTCTCTGCAGCGTTTGAAATCTTTATTTCTTGATTCCTGTGCTTCTTCTGAGAGCTGTCCAATTGGAATGATAAAAGAAGCAATAATTTCAGCACTATGAACTAAAATTTTGTGAACAGAAGCAGGCATATAGTACCAACTCTAGTATTTAACAGAATGTATTGTAGAAGCAAATTGTGCAAGCTTTTTTGTGTCAATTTTTTGGTAGCATGATAAAACTTGTAAAATAATGTAAAAATTTTTTATTAAATTTTCATTGATTCCTGTAACTTCAGCTAGTCTTAAAATTTTCAAAAAATCTTCTTGCCGTATTGCCATCGTTAGGAGAACCAGTTCCTTGCCTTGTGACGTCTGCAATAATTCCAATTCGTCCACGAAGTTCATTTTGAATGTAGTGTTTTTTGGTTTCGCAACTGGCCTTCCGTTCAGGTGTCTAAGCTTGCCACTGCTTAAAGTCTAATCTATAAGCTATATGCAAAATGCATTCCATACAGCGAATCCAAGCATGCAGTGTTTGTAAACCAAATTGGAATGAATCAATATTTTCTTCTTTTATTTTAACTTTAAACAAATTATTCATTTCTGAAGGCTTTGCCCCACAAATAGTACAAGTGGATGATGAACTAGTTTCAGTTATTACTTGACACACTTTTCCATCAATCATGGTGCACATTAGTTCATATTCAACGTTGTAAATAGTACAGTTAACTTCAATTTTACCGGTTCTTAACCTTTTAATTTGTTTATTAATATTTTGGACTTCATTCAAAATAGATTCCTTCGTTTCGGGTATAAATTGAAAAGATATTGGCAAACAAGATTTTGAAGATGAAGTTCTAGAGTTCTGCCTAATTGTAATTGATTCATCTCTTGATTCAAGAGAGATTGGAACCATAGACATTAGGAAAAGGCTTGAAGATGACAGGTTTTCGTTCTCTTCTGATTGAAATTTATAAGGAATCATTCCTGAAGTTCCATCACAACCATACTTAACTTTTAATTTTAAATTATTATTTTCAGGTGAAGTGGCACTCTTTATTTTTAAAATCCTGCTGACTGTATGGTCCAGTAAACCTTGTAGTTTTAAACTAGCGCCTTTTTTATTTATATCAATTACAGAATCTAGAGGATAGCATTCTGTTTTAGATTTTGTAATGTTTTTATAGGAAGGAAGAATATCAAACTGCTTATCTTTCAATCGTTTTCCAAGAAGTTCGTACGTATTTTTTGTTAGTTTTAAATCCATGAACAGCGAAAGCGCTTCATCATCTGAAAACATGGATAAATTACTTGTTAATAATTCGTGCTTTTTAGAGATCTGCTCTTCAGAACTTTTTCTTCTTTCAGTATCTTTAATAATATGTATTAAACAGTCTTTTTCTACTTCTTCCATTATATTAACATTGGCGTTCGAAACAGTTGATCTAACCTCGTTCATCCTCCTATGCTTAGTTTTATTAGAGCAGTAAGCAAAATGTTTTGTTTTTCGATTTTTTGAAAATAATGTCTCGGATGCTGAAAACTTACCATCTAACCAAATTTTATTTGTTTGAAGAAATGTGTTTTCCATACTTAAAGATTCTTTAAATTTTTTTTTTAAAGTTGGCAAGAATAATTGAGAAATTTTCTTTTCGACTACTTTCTCCAATTTTGTAGAAAGGTTAAATTTATTCTTTCGATAATTTAACAACACTTCTGTAGTTTTAGTATCTGATTTTAATAATACGTCGGAAAGTTCTTTATTTTTAATCTCGAAAGAATCCATTTTTCGAGAATGATAGTTATATTCCATGTAATCCTTCAATAAATAAAGAAAACCAAACAAAAGAGCAAACAAAAGAGAAAAAAATAAAAATAAAAATAAAAATAAACGAATTATAAAAAACTATAGGAAAATGTACCTACCTGCATTACTTGAACCTCAATAGATATAAGTAAAACTTGTCACATAAATTCTCGAATATATGAAATTAAACCAAAAAATAAGAAGCGAATGATCGTTGAAAAAAGATTAAATTAACTACAAAGAACAATTAAATTGAATGCACCTACCTGCGTAAGGTGAGCCAAGATAGGCAAATGTAAATCTTTGTAAACGCTAGGAAGTATTTATAATTTTGTTCCTTAACGTCCACTGTGAGAGCGCCACACATCTAGCCGCAGATCGAATAATCATTTCTTGGCAGGTTATTTCAGATATCTTTATTGATGAATGTATCTACTATTCGTTAAAAAGTAAACACAAACTCCAATTTTGTTTTATTTTTAACAAATTTACACAGAAAATATTTTATTATTTAAAAAATTATGTAAATATAATTTAAAATAAATTTCTTTAATAAAAATTTCATAATGTATTAGTAGATATATCAATCATTAGTAATAAAAGTTAAAAGACAGTTTAAATACTAAAGTAGATATTTTTAAATTAAACAAAAAATATTTTTGGTAATAAACATTGCTGCAGACCATTGCTATTCGTATTTTATACGTGAATTATACTTCATATGCATAAAAAAGAACTCTTTTTTTTATAGGTTTAGTCACTGTGGTCAATTAATTGTTTATAACAAAATAAAACAAATTTAAATCATTTAATACTACTCGAAATTATTTATAAGGAGTCCCAGTATTACTTTAAATACATTATGTAAATATAAATGTATTGTTTTTTTTTAATTACACTTTTTTANTTTATAGGTTTAGTCACTGTGGTCAATTAATTGTTTATAACAAAATAAAACAAATTTAAATCATTTAATACTACTCGAAATTATTTATAAGGAGTCCCAGTATTACTTTAAATACATTATGTAAATATAAATGTATTGTTTTTTTTTAATTACACTTTTTTATAAATGTTTTTTTTTTCATTTTTTAAATACTGTAAATTAAAAAAAAAAAACATTTTTTTTTTAATTTGCTTCCACAGATTGATAGGAAATTTTATTAGCTTTAATTTAAAAAAAGGCTTTGAAATTTGATGAAAATTGCGATCTCTGGACTGATTTGTCCACGACCACTTTATTTGCCCCACTGTGCGGATGTCCGCTTCGTGCTCACATACGCGAACTCCTAACGCCCTTTTCGCGGATCCGATGTATATTTTATTGCAAACTTCGTTCTCGCTTCCCTTGCATGCAATTTCGTACACTACGTTGTTTTGTTGGTGTGGCTCTACTATTGTTTTTGTTTTGGTAAATGTTGATGCTAATGTGCAGTTTGAATTATAAGCTAGCGTTGTTTGTATACTTCTTGTGGTTAAATTTTTCGCTTAATTTAAGCACATATGTGAAGCTATAGTATCGTTTCGTCTTCTCTGTTGTTTTTGTGGTTGATTTTTTTTGTGCTTGTTGTTGATTTCATTGGTTTTCTGTTCGATTAGGCTTTTTATTATGTGCGCCGGGTAATTATTGCTCTTGAGTAAATGGTTTATTTTCTTAATATTTTGTTCTTGAAATTGTTGATGGCTTATTGTCAAGATTTTATGGATCAAGTTTTTGGCTGTATTGATTTTATATTTAGATGGTTGCGAGGATAGGTAATTGATCAATCGTCCCGAGGATGTAGGTTTTGAGTACCCGTCGAGTATTAATTCGCTATTTTTCTTGTAGACTACTACGTCTAAAAACGGTATGCGAAGGTTGGTTTCCTTTTCTACAGTGAACTCCAGTTTATGGTGGTACTTGTTGTGTATTTAATATAATATCCACGTCGTTTCGTCTCACTATTGCAAAAATATCATCTACGTATTTTACTAAAAATTTAATGTCACTGTCGAACTTTTCCTTAAGTTCTAAAATGGTTTTTGTCTAGAAGGTCATCCATTATTATGTCAGCAATGGTTGGTGAGAGGGGGTTTCCCATTGGCATTCCAAACGTTTGTATGTACAAGCTTTTGTCACACACAAAATAGGTATTGTCTTTTAGACAGAAATTCAGGAGGTTAAGGAACTTGTTTTTACATATGCTGGTATTTTGCTGAAGCGGCGTGGATATTATATTAAATACACTCAACAAGTACCACCATAAACTGCAGTTCACTGTAGAAAAGGAAACCAACCTTCGCATACCGTTTTAGACGAAATAGTCTACAAGAAAAATAGCGAATTAATACTCGGCTGGTACTCAAAACCTACATCCTCGGGACGATTGATCAACTACCTATATAATATACCAATATATATACAATTTCAAGAACAAAATATTAAGAAAATAAACCATATACTCAAGAGCAATAATTACCCGGCGCACATAATAAAAAGCCTCATCGAACAGAAAACAAATTAAATCAACAAGCACAAAAGTAAATCAACCACAAAAACAACAAAGAGAACGAAACGATAATATAGCGTCACATATGTGCCTAAATTAAGCGAAAACGAAATTTAACCACAAGAAGTATATAAACAACGAAAGCTCAGCGCTAGCTTATAAATCAAACTGCTCATTAGCATTAACATTTACCAAAACAAAAACAATAGTAGAGCCACACCAACAAAACAACGTAGTGTACGAAATTGCATGCAAGGGAAGCGAGAACGAAGTTTGCAATAAAATATACATCGGAACCATGAAAAGAGCGTTAGGAGTTTGCGTAAGTGAGCACGAAGCGGATATCCGTAAGAACAAGAACAACACTGCGTTAGCGCAACACATATTGACAAGTGGGCACAGAGCTGATTTAGGCAAAGTAAAGATATTAGACAAGGAAAAAAGAGAAAAAACAAGATTAACGCGGATCTTACAAAACAGGGATAAAACAATGAACAAAAAAGAAGACAGTTGATGTCGCGGCTGCTTACCTGTTATGTTTGTAATAGGCAATCAGTATGACGAGTGTACCACACAAGGATGGTATCAAACCTACTAGCTCTAAGTTCAGTGTGACCAGATAAATGTATCGTGATTATAGTTAATAAGTGTTTATATAAATGTATGTAAGTTTCGAAATTGTCAAACACTGTGATTTTTATTATTGTTTGTAAAATGTTAACATCCAATATGCATATTTTAATGTTTTGTATATTTTTCTTGTTTCTTTTGTTGATGTTTTTAATAAAGAAATCGCCCCTGAGGAAGCTAAGAAAGTTAGCGAAACGTCGGGCTGCAATGTGAAGAAAATTTTTTCTTGCACTCAACCACATTAAGTCAATCAGCCTAGAATCCAAAAATCATTATAGGTTGAAAAAAAAACGTCTGACCGAATTTCGTCTAAATCGAAAGAGGTCGAGTCCAACCTTTGGCCGATTTGACGCTGAATTACCCAGCTGATATTTCGGAGATCACCACATCTCCTTATCAGTTTTCTTTTTTTAGATTTCAGCATGTTCCTTTAACAGTTGCCTCGTGAGTAGTTAGCATTAGAGTGATAAGTGAAGCAAATATCATAAACAGCCCTATTCTGTATTACGAACGAACTCCCGTCGTGAACGGAACTACCGTCAGAAATTCGGGGAAAAATGCTATTCGCAAATCCGACGTTTTCGTAGTTAAAGCTGCCAAATATGCACACTACGTTCGAATCGGTGCTACCAAATTTTTAAATGAAATTCAGCTCCTTTTTGTTTATTTTGTGGATAGCAATTGAAAGAAAATTCATATTTTTCGTCCGACAAAATTTCAAATTAAGTATTTAAATAATAATGTGGATTCCATTGCGATAAGAGCCTTATAAAGCCTGATATACAGTTCAATGCGAGCGTGAGCTTTTTATTTTGACCAATATCTTCGTTATTACCCAACTTTTTGCTATAGTTGAGACATGAAAAGATAGAGAATTAAAATATCTTTCAGAATTATAGAATAAAAACTAATTTAAAATGCATAATATGCCTTTTTTCGAGCTCACACTCAACTGTGTGCGTACGCAAAGCATTCGCATGTGAACGGCAAGTTTTGACAGATGTGTGTGAGTGTCCATAAGAATACAAATGAAATTATTTGGCTTTGCGAACGTTCACTATGACGCTCACTTTGAACTGTATATCAAGCTTTAGAGGAGTCAAGGTGTTTAAAATTTTAACAGAAAAATTTACGGGATGCTCGCAAACCGTTCAGTTTTGACGAAACCGCGTCAGTTGTTGTAAAAAATACAGATATATCAGATATATATTCAATTAATATCTTATTTTTTGGTTTTATAAATAAGAATGCGGTGAAATAGGTAATGGATGTGGTACAAAACGTGTTAGGGCTAAGCCATAAAACAGGCGAAACAGCTGTAGGTTTACTGAGCAATATTAGTTTGGAATTATCTAATGAAGCAATGCAAATAAGGCAAAGTATCATCAGTGCTTATAAAACAATTAATTTAAATTCATTTCTCTTTCTATTCATTTTCATGTACATATACATACATAAGTGAATAAATATCACAGATCTTTTATCTCCTTTAGTTGATAGGAAGATCCAACATAAATATTCTATCAATTTCATCTCGGTTTAACTCTACCCTGTTATGAAAGCACATTTCTGCAAAAAAATCCGGCTTGAGTTCTAGCAAAAGATTCGTTTTGTGGATGGCCTTGATCTGTTGAAAAACATGTCTTAATTTGTGCACTACCATTAATAAACACTTCTTGAATTTTTGTTTCCTTCAGTGTAAAAAATCAACTTAGTTTCTTATTTGGCTTTTTTTTATATGATTTGGTTGGGTTCAGTTATTTTATTGATTCAGTTTGCTGAAACTCAGATTTTCAGTTTTCCATAAATGAAGATTTTATAGAAGATGGAATTCAATTTCATGATATGGCGTTTAGTTTCAGGTAAGAAAATAAATAGGTATTTAGCGTTTCCGTGGTTTTTGGTTAATTTTCTCTCTTTCGTAGGAGCATTTTATACTTACTCATATTGGCCCGAAACTTGCCCAGAAATAAAAAGACAGACCTTGATTTAATAAGTAGTTTATTATTCCTTTATACGGCTTTGTTTGTCTAGATACCAAAGTGCTTAGTTTTCATCCATTGAATTCTTTGTGTGTACATTTTGGCAATAATAATGCATAACTTAGTTCTAGTATCCATGCTGTAACACTAGCGTTTGTAAAACTCTTTTAATTTGAGTACTTGTGTTTAATTGTGATTTAACTCCTAAAGTAAAAGCTATTGAAAGTATTTCAATTGTATACTCTTGCAAGAGTAAAGTCATTTCAACTAAGTTGTCTACAGCAGTAGTGGCAACCGATGAGTTGTCATCTCTCAAACATTGAATATATGCGTTAAGAGTACATTGGTTTATGTCAGAGCAGCCCGGGTTATGTTTCAAGTGGCGAACTAAAAGAATAAACGCGTTCGAGCGTATCTGCGCACTAGGAGAAAATATAAGTTCAAGTAAACGATCGAAAATTTCATTTAAAAATGAGAATCGCTTCGATGTAAGACTTTCGATTTCTTGCAAAGGTCCCAAAATAGCTTCTTCCGTACTTGAATTTTTTATCACTGTTATAAGATCCATAAAATGCTGTGAAAATGTGAGCGATTTTGGGAATGGTGTGGAAATAGCAAATTGGACTCCCCCTCTGAGGTTATTCTCAAATTGGTTAATGGCGTTTGTATCAGATAAATCTGGATCCAGTAAAACAAATGCATTGGAATTTCCATGCTCCTCTATTTCAAAGTCATTCTTGTTTTCATCATCGTTTAATTCGCTAATTGCAATACCCTTTTGCTGCAAGAGAGCTATACCCTGTACCAGTTGTTGTAGCGATGTAATAGAATTGAATTTAACGGAGAGTTCCATTAAAATTCCCACATATTTTTCCATATATTGAAGCGCAGTTGAAGGATTGGAATTTATATATGCTTGCAACAATTCTACAAACTTCAAAAGTATGTGATAAGATTCTTTTATAAAGCTATGATGTTTAAAAAATGCGAAATAACACTCTAAAGCTGCTTGAAATTCAATTTTGTAACAATCGTCAAATAACATAGGTTGTAGTAGTTGCAAAGCACGAAGAATTTGTATAAACCGGTGGAAATGGTATTCATCACGCAGAAGACGAACACCTAATTGGGCCCGACCTTGAATCAAAGAAGACAACACGCCTAACTGGCGCAAAAATAAAATTGGATGCGATGCAGCAAACTTTCTTATTAACATCTCAATATCACTAGAAAGGGTTTCAAAATCTTTTTTTAGGAAGAGATTCCCAAGACAAGTAATTAAATAATTTGACACTTTATCAGCCTTACAGCCTCTTAAAGTAGATATTTTAGTAACATGCTCCTTTAAATTATTTGTCATGAATCGAATAGAAGGGTGCAATAGATACATTTGGTGGATAATTTTTAGTTTCAGTGCATGGGAACATGATATTCTGAGTACATATTCAATTAAATTGGAAATATATTTATGTCTTTTGCTAGTAACTCTGAAGAGAAGATTAATGCGCGAACAAAGTTTATAGTCATATATTTCTAACATTTGATTCAAGTCAGCTTCATTTAAAATAAAACCAATTAAGGTATACAATTGAGATTCATTAAATAAAAACATTGTTTCAGGAAAATTGATTTTTGATACACATTTGTCTCGACCTTGCCATAGCTTTGGATTATTGATAAGCGCTTCAATAAAATTAAGAGCAGTGCTATGATCAATATTTTGTAGCGTTTCTCGCACCAAAAGCTTCAAATTTATCAGCAAAGTGTCCCAGCTTGTTTGATGGCATATCAAAGAAAGTATATGAAAACGAAAATCAAGGCAACTTTTCATGAATAATTTGTATGTATGATCGGCCTTAGTTAAATATACGAATTCCGGGTCTATTTCGCACAGTCTATCTACAATTAATCCACAACGACATAAGCATTCAACAGTTATATTTGGTAATAACCCCTCACTTTTGATACCGAATAACTTTTGGGTTTCAGATAATATTTGATTGCTTTCATCTTTTTCATATTGTTCTGAAGGTTTTTGAAGACCCTGAATTTCCCTTCTAGTTATGATAATAAATAAACTTTTAATGTACATGCGGATATTTCGTTTTGAATTAAGACAAGTAGTTTTCCATAAAGACTCGAATTCGTAAAGCTTACCTATTATAAGATCAAAATCATCTGAAGCTAAGCCTTTTTCTTTTATTAGAACTCTTAGTAGTGTACAAATATGTTTTACTTGCGACGTTAATTCTTGAGATATTGAATGGTTACACTGGTCTATGATTCGTAAAACGCATAACCATCCCCTTTTCAAATGACTCATGATAACTTCTTTCCGGTTTTTTGAAAAACAGCTTCCTCTAGAAAGAAAATGTTGAATTAACTTTCGAAATTGGTTAATGTTTTTGTAATGGTAATGTGAAATTCTTAAGGCATTTCCAATTATCTCTTCAATGTCTATACTACCTCTATAGTAGCATGTAGTAAGATTTATTGACTGGAAGTTTTTGTGCAAATTGAGGTGGCTTAGAATAATTTCACTTTGTCTTGAATGGTCAGGAACTGTTTGAGAATGAGAATATAATTCAAGAGCTTTTACAGTAAAATGACCATTTTTAGCTCCACGCTTTTGCTGAATTTCAATAAGTTGTGCTAAATAAGCTTTGTTAAGTATTGCATTTTTTACTAGTTCTAGTTCTTCGTTAACGGCGTGATCTAAAAGGGCCAATAACTTTGACATTGAAATTACTGGTGTTCCGAAATTTTGTACAAACAAAACTATTTGATCGGGAGAAAGGTCTAACAAAGCGGCTTCAATCAAACGATCAACGGAGGAGCGAATCATTTTTAGCTTTAACCAATCAGGCAATAGCTGAACTGACTCATGAGGCATGTTCGGTAAAAATCCAGACGGGGGTCGTCCCCCAGGAGGAAACCAATAGTCCAGAATAGGAAGAGATTCGCTCATTTGACTACTAGACTGAGTCAGCAGAATTATGAAGGCATGTATTATGTTTAAATGCAAAGGCAATTGCGCACCATCTTCGAACTGAACCATAAGTAAGTCAGGGTATTCCGTCCATTCATATGGCTCTCGGTGTTCTCTCAGTCTTATTATGTAATTATTGAACATAACAAACAGACATTTGAGCGTTTGAAATCTGCATTCAGCGAGGTTGTCATTGTTGTATCCAAGTAACAAATCTCCAGTTGCAGGTATAATATGCTGAAACATGGTACTTCGCTCTACAATCAACTGTGCCATATCAATAACATGGTCTAGCATGTCAATGACTCCATCGTTTATAGTATGTGCTGCTACAAATTGAATATAAGACATTACCAGAGCTGGGGTATTTTCAACTTGACATGCAGATCTTAATTGAGGTATCATAAAAGATAAAGCTTCTCTAAAACACCTAATCTGTGGAATTGATTTTAATAACCAATCATTTTGTTGAGTGTTGTCATTAAAAATAATTTTAAGACCGGATATTGCAGCGATGCGCGATTGTTTTACTGTTGATGATAGTCGGCGAAATATATAGTCTAAAACTTCACAAACTGTTTTTTTCTCAGCATTTTCTTCCGTTACTAGGTTTCTTAGGTAGGAAACCAATTCCACATCCCGGGAGTTTTCTTCATTTATTAAGTTGGGGTTAAATAACAAAAACTCGCATAAGCATTGTACCGGAAGATGACTAAAGTCGCCTTCGCTACTTTGAACCAGGTCTGAAAGCCAAGGCATCGACTTAGTTGTACCTTGCCGTTGAATTATGTCAAGCAGTAAATCGGGTCTACGACAGCGACATAAAAGATATCCCAACTTTAAAGTTTTATTAAGTCCCTTTACTTGCTCTAATACGTTATTAGGAATTTTTCGAACTTGTCCCATTGGATCCATAAGTATTAACTGAGAGATTAATATTGCATTATCCTCAGTTATAATAGCTTGGGAAGTTTGCGCTGCTAAATATGACTCCAACTGCAGAATTTGTTCTCTTTCCAGTGAAACCAGCTGAAAAAGTTAAAAAAAAGGTTTACATTTTAAAAATATCAAATACAAATACACTTATCTACAAAGATATGGAAAAATTAAAATAACTTTTATTGATGAAGTGCTTATCACTACGTTAAGACCTCTTTCACTTGACAGGCGCGTTAAACTACATGCTTTAAGGGGGGATAAGATTAATTCGTTACGTAAAAAGCAAGTTTCCAACTTTTTTGGCGATTAAGCTTATGAATGTACATCTTAATTTTTCGCTTTGAAATAAAAAAAAAATAATAATCCGACAGCATTACGTAAAGAAATAGGCCCGTAGGTATAGGCAAAATAAAGTTGACTGGACACTCACAAAAAAGCATATCCTTAAAACAAGAAACCAGTTTCCTTATTTCAAATATACTGTTTTTTCCTTAATATTACGAAAAATTTACTCAAGTTGAGAAGTGTATTTTCATGCTAAAAATAGTGCGTCATTAATTTGAGGAAGTAAATTTACTCAATATAAGTAATAATTTTGTTAGTGTAAGGTAAGTCAATTATTTCAATTTAAATATAAGTAACAAATTGTAAAATTAATTTCGTATATGGAAAAATCTAAATACTCAAATACCATAAAAATAAATGAGATCATTTTTTTCAAATACAATTTAAGAAATTACAAATAAAAATAAAAAATTTCCTGCTCTGGGACTCGAAATTACATCTTTCGACTAGCACTCCAGAGCATTGCTCTGTCGGCTATTGCGACCGTTTGAGCGCCGCGAGCAAAATTACATACTTATTCCTTTCACGGCAAGTTAATTTTTCCTAAGAAAGAAAATAGTTCTGAAAACTAAGGAATTGTATTTTCCTTAAACTGAGTCAAATCGTTTATTCATATTAAGGCGGTCATGTCTTTGGAGCCATTTGAGGTAATATTTCCTTAGAATAATATACTTTTTCCTAGCATCAAGGACAGTTTTTTCTGAGTGTTAAGATAGCTTCAGCCGTTTTGACAGATATCCCATTCAAAATTATGCCAAAAAGAGCAATCACTTAAGAGTTGACTTAATTTTGACTACAACTACGGGCCATGTGTGAAAAATTTCAGAAGGATTGGCACAGCTACGAAAAGTTGGTTTTTTCCCCATATAAAATACATGGAAAACCTTGAGCGCTTAGAGCGACCTCTAAATATTTTTTGATTTCAAAATAAAAAAATAAGGGAACATTTTTTCCGGTACAGAACAATCCTAGGGGTGAGAGCATACAAATTACGACTTTACTTTTTCACATGCATTTTTGGACCACCCTAATGTACATCCATACATACATATGCAGGTACATTAGACCGTTCGTTATTTTAACTATTTTTTTAAATATACAGTTTGCCGGGCTCAAAAAGATGTCTTTTGGTCTAAAAATAAGCAGTGCAAAATTTTATTCGAATATGATAACTCTAAGTACTTGCGCGTTGCATTTGAAAATTTAGAAAACCATATGCACTCTGGGAAAAAAATTTCTAACAAAATAGTTGAAAGTCGTGAATTTTATAGTCTGTTTTTCTGGAAAAAATTGAGTTGACCCTTTTTCGAACAAAATTTAGTATGTAGTGCTAACTTGACACCATACATTCATCCGCAAACACTGCAAAACTAAAAAGACGTACCTAACAAAAGAAAGAGGTAGTTAACAAGGAGTATAAATACGAGCAACCAACAAAAATTATGCAGAACGAAAAACGACACTGAAGATGGCACAACCCCGAAACCGGTTTGTCTCCAAACCAAATTTGACAAGGGATGACGGAAACTCGTTCCATAATACATCATACACCCACCCTGTCGGAAACAACAACAACCAAAAAGGAAATATTTATGCCAGTCAGGCTTATTATTCCAAAACCAACTTACTATTGACTGTATACCAACGACGTTCACTGAAGATCAACAACACAAACGCCAATATTTGGTTTAATAAACAATGTATTGCTATGAATATTATACCAAAGTACGCACAAATGAAACCGAAATCAAAAACAGCAGCGAGTCAGAAAATTGTTAGGAGAGCCAAGAACAACTACATCCAATGTGAATTAAAAAACTTGCACGCCAAAAAGGAACATACAAATGCGGAGCTATTGGCCATCCACCTACAGTTAGCGGAGCATCTGCCAATCCAAACCTTGATGGAAATAATAGAGAAAATAAAAGCCAATAATAAAAAACTCATGAAGAAGTATGAAAGGTTGAACAAGAAACTCGTTAACTTGAGGACGAAGCAAAGCAACCACAAAATCATGAAAGATGCAGAACAGAAATTCCACTCCCGATTTGTAAACTTGACGGAGGTTTACATCAATGAGCAAGAAGCAGAACTATTAAAAAAAGGCCTCAAACACAACATTGAAAGTTACAACCGAAAGAGGGAACTTGAACAAACTATCGTGGATACTGAGGTTATTATATCACGGCTTCCAACTGAAGAACAGGAGCACGCCAGACACATATGTCGGCACATAATTGAAAAAGACATAAATGCCAAGAAAACTAGGAAGTAGAAGAACGAAAACCAAACCATAAAAGGGCTCAAAGAAAAGCTAAGGGCAAACAATGTTATAACCACAAAAGCAGACAAAGGCAATACCACCGTATCAATTGATAAAAAAGATTACATAGAGAAAACTGAAAATCTAATAACTGAAATAGGGTGCAATAAATTGGGAAAAGATCCCACTGAAGAATACCAAGCAGCAATAAAGAATACCATAAAGAAAAGCACAACCATTATAAAGGATAATCTACCATATAGACTAACACTTATGAACCCGAGTGTCCCTCCGTTGATTGCCTTGCCGAAGACACACAAACCAGGCACCCCGATGAGACTCTATCATTAATTACAAGTCTGCTCCCGGATACAGACTCTTCAAGCACCTAAAGACGCTGCTGAAGGATAGTCTGGATCTACGCAATAAATATACTATTACAAATACAACGGAACTAATCGAGAAGATGAAATCGTTGAAGATCAACGAAAACACTAAATTCGTATCATTCGACATCAAGGACCTTTACCCATCGATACCAACAATAGATACCAACAATAGACACCATAAAGACCGTACAAGAAATACTGATGGGAAAAATGAAAAGAGAATCTGTCACGGAAATAATAAACGCGTTGAAGGTTACATTAAAACAAAACTACTTCCGGTTCAACAATAAGATATATAAACAGATTAACGGGTTAGGAATGGGCAATCCGACGTCAGCAATACTCATGGAAGTATTCATGCAAACACTGGAGGAGAAATACATGAAAAACCTATCGACCAACCTAGGAGTAAAATTCTACGCGAGATATGTCGATGATGTAATATGTCTAATAGAGGGAAACAAAGAGAAACAGATACTAGACTATCTCAACAAACAACACCAGAATATAAAATTCACCATGGAAACGGAAGAGGAAAGAAAGATAAACTATCTGGATTTAACAATAAAAATAAACGATACCACGAACAAGATAGAGTTCGAAATATACAGAAAACCAACAGCCACAGACACAATTATACACAATAGCTCAAACCACCCACAGCAACACAAAAATGCAGCATTTAGACAACTAATATCGAGGCTTGAAAGGACCCCTCTAACAGAAGAATGCTACAAGAAGGAACTGGATAAAATATATGCCATTGCGGAAAATAACGGATATAGGAGATGCCTGGTGGAGAAGTTAAGAAAGGACACAAAATCGAAAAAGACTAGCAAAGAGGAAAACAATAAAAAAAACTTGGGCAGTTCTAACTTACACAGGAAAGACATCTTACAAACTTGCCAAATTCTTTCATAAGTACGACATTCAGACATCATTTAAAACAAGGAACACAGTGGGAAATATATTGAAAGAGAAAATAAGCGAGGAAGACCCGCTAGATAAACAGGGTGTTTACAAGTTAACCTGCGAGTGCCGACACAGTTACATAGGACAAACAGGGCGAAATATAAGAACAAGGTATACCTATTGAGTACCGCAAACA